>NC_140215.1:1312500-1320000 GCF_951802725.1 Rutilus rutilus
TTCAATGCTTTTGCATTCTCTCGCAAAACTGTTACGTTTACTAGGATGTTGCTATGAAGTTAAGCTGCTCTGGGTCTTTTTTAAGCGTGTTGCTATGTGGTTGCCGGGGTGTTCTGGGTAGTTATTAGGGTGTTGATAGGAAGTTAAGCTTCTCTGGGGTTTTTAGTGTGTGGCCATGCATTTGCCTGAGTTTTCTGGTGGTTGCTAGGGTGTTGCTATGCAGTTAAGCTGTTTTGAGTGTTTAAGTGTGTTGCTATGAGGTTTCTGAGGTGATGCTATGCAGTTAAGCTGCTCTAGGTGTTTAAAAGTGTGTTGCTATGCGGTTGCCAAGATGTTCTGGATGGTTGCTAGGGTGTTGCTATGAAGTTAAGCTTCTCTGGGTTTTTAATGTGTGGCTATGCATTTACCAAGATGTCTTGGGTGGTTGTTAAGGTGTTACTATGAAGTTAAGCTGCTCTAAATGTTTTTAGTGTGTGGCTATACATTTGCCAGGGTGTTCTGGATGGTTGTTAAAGTGTTGCTATGAATTTAAGCTGCTCTACGTGTTTGAAAGTGTGTTGCTATGTGGTTGCTAATGTGTTCTGGGTGGTTGCTAGAGTGTTGCTATGCAGTTAAGCAGCTCTGATTGTTTTAGTGTGTTACTATGAGATTACTAAGATGATGCTATGCAGTTAAGCTGCTCTGGGTGTTCGAAAGCGGGTTGCTATGCGGTTGCCAAAGTGTTCTGTGTGGTTGTTAGGGTGTTTCTATGCAATTAAGCTGCTCTGGGTGTTTTTAAGTGTGTTTCTATGCGGTTGCCATGTGTTCTGGGTGGTTGCCAGAGTGTTACTATGCAGTTAAGATGCTCTGATTGTTTTAGACTGTTGCTATGAGGTTGCTAAGGGGTTGCTATGCAGTGAAGCTGCTCTGGGTGTTTTAGAATGTTGCTATGAGGTTGCTATGGTGTTGCTATGCAGTTAAGCTGCTTTGTTTGAAAGTTTGTTGCTATGTGGTTGCTAAGGTGTTGCTATGCAGTTAAGCTTCCCTGGGTGTTTTTATGTGCTGCTATGTGGTTGCCAAGGTGTTCTGGGTGGTTGCTAGGGTGTTACTATGCAGTTAAGCTGCTCTGGGTGTTTTTAAGTGTTGCTGTGTGGTTGCCAAGGTGTTCTGGGTGGTTGCTAGGGTGTTATTATGCAGTTAAGCTGCTCTGGGTGTTTTTAAGTGTTTATATGTGGTTGCTAGGGTGTTACTATGCAGTTAAGCTGCTCTGGGTGTTTTAAAGTGTTGATATGTGGTTGCTAGGGTGTTACTATGCAGTTAAGCTGCTCTGGGTGTTTTAAAGTGTTGATATGTGGTTACTAGGGTGTTACTATGCAGTTAAGCTGCTCTTGGTGTTTTTAAGTGTTGCTATGTGGTTGCTAAGGTGTTCTGGGTTGTTGCTAGGGTGTTACTATGCAGTTAAGCTGCTCTGGGTGTTTTTAAGTGTTGCTATGTGGTTGCCAATATGTTCTGGGTGGTTGCTAGGGTGTTACTATGCAGTTAAGCTGCTCTGGGTGTTTTTAAGTGTTGATATGTGGTTGCTAGGGTGTTACTATGTAGTTAAGCTGCTCTGGGTGTTTTAAAGTGTTGATATGTGGTTGCCAAGGTGTTCTTGGTGGTTGCTAGGGTGTTACTAAGCAGATAAGCTGTTCTGAATGTTTTTAAGTGTTGATATGTGGTTGCTAGGGTGTTACTATGCAGTTTAGCTGCTCTGGGTGTTTTTTTAAGTGTTGATATGTGGTTGCTAGGCTGTTATTATGCAGTTAAGCTGCTCTGGGTGTTTTTAAGTGTTGATATGTGGTTGCCAAGTTGTTCTGGGTGATTGCTAGGGTGTTACTATGCAGTTAAGCTGCTCTGGGTGTTTTTAAGTGTTGATATGTGGTTGCCAAGGTGTTCTGGGTGATTGCTAGGGTGTTACTATGCAGTTAAGCTGCTCTGGGTGTTTTTAGGTGTTGATATGTGGTTGCTAGGGTGTTACTATGCAGTTAAACTGCTCTGGGTGTTTTAAAGTGTTGATATGTGGTTGCCAAGGTGTTCTGGGTGGTTGCTAGGGTGTTACTATGCAGTTAAGCTGCTCTGGGTGTTTTTAAGTGTTGATATGTGGTTGCTAGGGTGTTACTATGCAGTTAAGCTGCTCTGGGTGTTTTAAAGTGTTGATATGTGGTTGCTAGAGTGTTACTATGCAGTTAAGCTGCTCTGGGTGTTTTTAAGTGTTGCTATGTGGTCGCTAAGGTGTTCTGGGTTGTTGCTAGGTGTTTTCTTCATATTTGGTGTTGACGAATCCTGCATCCTCGTGTCTCAGCATCTTCTGGTCAGTATGTGTGGTTCGGATTAATCCTTCACTGTGTGTCTGTGTATTCAGATGTTGTCTAGTGCAGCAGGTACAAATGGTGAATCTGATCTGTTAGTAAAGTAACTGCACACTTTCCTCAGTAACACACATGATTTGTGTGATGATTCACGTCTGGAGCACAAAGACACTGTTTGCACTCAACTTTAGTTCTTTGTTTTCAGCAGGCGTTTTGGCGTCTCTGTTGTCTTGAGGGAGAATATTGTTGTGTTTGTGTTTGTCACAAGGCATATTCTCTCTAATTCTCTCCAGATGGACCTTCATGTCTTCTGCATCTGTAGGGTTTGTTCAAACTGGGTGTGTGTGTTTGTTGATGAAAATATTGTCACACACAGAGAACAATGAGATGATGAAGACCCAAGAGAATCGTCAAGAGAAAAGCTGGATGAATCTAAACTGGTTATCAGTGACTCTCTCTGTCAGTCAGTCACATACACAGGTACGTGTTCATCAGCACAATAACTAAGGTTGTAAATCAAAGATTAATTGGAGTAAACTTCTGACTTTAATACAGAACAATCGTAAAGCTGTTGAGACATCTCAGCTGTTGAAAAGGATACTTGATGTCTTAGATGTATGATTGATTTTTGATACAAGATGCAGAATTGTTACCATATTTTTTATAGATTCAATTATTTTGTATGACTCTGTATCCCCCTATTGTTATTGTTATTATTTCATATAAAAGAAAATAAAGGGAAAAAAGTATTACTTGCCATTTATTTGTAATTAATTGTGATATCAATGTATATGTAAGGTAATTTCTGAATGGTTATTGATATAAATCATCACAGAAATGTTTCTGCTGCTGAAAGTGTATCTTTTTGATACACTTCAGTGTTGTCTGGAAACACCAGCTCGGCGGTGGCCATCTTGTCCGGAGACACAGGCTCGGCGGTGGCCATCTTGTCCGGAGACACAGGCTCGGCGGTGGCCATCTTGCCTGGAGACACAGGCTCAGCGGCGGCCATCTTGCCCGGAGACTCTGGCTCGGCAGACGTGACGTGAACAGTCTCTGGATCGGCAGACGTGACGTGAACAGTCTCTGGATCGGCAGACGTGACGTGAACAGTCTCTGGATCGGCAGACGTGACGTGAACAGTCTCTGGATCGGCAGACGTGACGTGAACAGTCTCTGGATCGGCAGACGTGCCAGGTCGCTGGGGTGGCGCCGGCAGGGCGAGCAGCTTGAGCGGGGCCAGCAGAGCAGGGCGCCTGGGCGGCGCGGGCAGAACAGGGCGCCTGGGCGGCGAAGGCAGAGCAAGGCGCCTGAGTGGCGTGTCAGGGATGGCAGTCACCTCCGGGATGGTCTCTGGGTTAGGAGCCACCGGACAAGTCGTTGGGGAGGGGTTTCTCTTCTTCCTCCGTCTCTGGACCACCGGACTCGGGACCACCGGACTCAGGACCACCGGAACAGGGACCACCGGGACAGGGACCACTGGGACAGGGACCACCGGGACCGTCACGGAGGGCGTCTTCCTTCTCCTCCTCCGTGTTCGAGAGCGAGTGGATGCTGCGGTCTCCCCGGAATCTACCGGGAATGCAGCACTCTGCTCAGTGAGACGATCCCACCAAGTGAAACATTCAAACAAAGTTAAGTGAGGCTCCGCCTCTAGTTCTTTGGGGAGACAGGAGGTCTTACCCCTCCTCTGCTCTTTCTGATGGCAATGTGCAGGCACTGGGCTGGACGGAATCAGCGGCGGATGGGGCTCTGGGCTGGACATCACCAACCCAGGGTCGAAGAGGGGCCAGAGTGGAGAGTGGTGTCGGGATTCCTCTCGACCACCTCCTCTATTGCGGCCTCCACGGGTCCCGTGAAATTTAACCAACCGGGTCCCCTCAAAAATCTGTCTTCTCTCCCGCTCGGTGGCTGGGGAAGAGACATTGGCATACATACCGCTGGATCTTGTGTTTGACGGAGTCCTTCTGTCACGATCCACTCACAGGAAAAGAGGAGAAGATCCAATAGCAGTAAGTAATATTTATTGGGGAAATCCGTACTCGTAAACAGTCCAGGCAAAGGTCAAACTCAATGTAAGCAATCCAAAATTACTAGAACAAGACACAGACGATCAACAGACCTCAAAGGTGGTGTGACGAATAACAAGGACTCCATAACAAACACTAAAACAGACAGGGTATAAATACACACAGAACTAACAATCATGATGGGGAACAGCTGGGTACAATGAACAGTGATGAGTGCAGACAAGGATTGTGGGAAATGTAGTTCCTAGTGAGAATGACACCGTGGGGGAAGGGGACCTCTAGTGGACACCAGGGAACATAACACAACACTGTGACAGAAACAACATGAATGTGAGTAAATGGTTGTGACTCGTCTTGTAATGTCCTGAGTCTTCAGCTGCAGTTCGAGACGGCTGTTTAACTGAGGACAGTTCGAGATCTTTATATACGCTGTCCTAAAGACATGATGACAGGACACATGGACGGATGGATGGATGAGTTTTCCCAGAGGTCAAAGGTCAAACTCTCCTCTGTAATTTGCTGGAGGTCTGAAACACAATCAATGGACACTTTTCACATGTGTCTGGTTCTCAGAGGCAGAAGTGGCCAGAAGCTCTGTTATTATTAGAATATTAGATATATTAGAATATGGCATAAAACGTGTGAATAAAGCAGCGCTTCCATCATGTGTCTGAGAGAACAAAAGTGTCACTTCCTTAGAAACTGCTGCAAAATATCAGTAATAAACTGTAAGTTGCTGTAATGTGGCTGTTTCTCCCTCCATCATAAACGAGTGTCTCGAGCGTCAGACGAAACTCAGTAAACGCTGTCGTGTTCTCTAGCGTTCGGATGCTGGTGTTCGGGAACACACTCGTGTGTGTGAGACGCTTCTGAGGGAATTACACCAAATCATTCTGATCACACACTTCGACTTTCAGAAACACCAAACCAACATTAGAGATGCTGCGATGTGATTGGTCCGCTGGTTACTCCAGTTATCCAATCACAGCCTCCGCTGAGGCAAAGTCACATGGGGTTATTGAGGGATTTATTCGGAAAATGTGTTTCCATTGTAGTTTATGTGCGTGTCTTCCTACGGGATAAAAAATGCATCTTGCCGTTTCCACGTTTCCTTGCCGGAACTACAACTATATTTTTAGACAGCATTGCTGTGACTTTCCAAAAGAAGAAAGAGATCAATTATGGTGATCAGAAGAGAGAAAGATGTGAAATTTGCAGCATTAAACAGACACACACACACACACACACACACACACACACACACACACCAGTCACACACACACTCACACACACCCACACCAGACACACACAGACCCACACCAGAGACACACACAGTCACACACCCACATCAGACAAACAGTGTCACACACCCACACTAGAGACACACACACACCCACACCAGACACACACACACACACACACACACCCACACCAGACACACACACACACACACACACGCACACACAAACCCACCCACACCAGACACACACAGACACACTCACACACCCACACCAGAGTAACACACACACACTCTTACACACACACACACACACACACACACACACACACACACCGACACCAGACACACACACACACACACACACACACACACACACACCAGACACACACACACACACACACCAGACACACACAGACACACTCACACACCCACACCAGAGTCACACTCACACACTCACACACACACACACACACACACACACACACACACACACCCACACACACCCACACACCATCCGAGTATCTTTGAAATGCTCATCTCAACATACTACGATTTCGGACACTAATTCAAATTCTGAATAGTATTTATGTATAATATGCTAATTGTGACGCAGCAAACGTGTGATTGGTCATCAGTGCCACTGAAACACAAGGTATTCGAGTCTTTTTCCTTATTTCTCTAATTCACATCCTGTGTGTGTCGGTCCTGTCTGTCTGCAGAAACACACTATCAAAGACATTTCTCAGCTCCCCACATTTTATTAGGCGACTGTTTTACAGCGAAAGAAAAGAGAAAACCCCAAACACACACACACACACACACACACACACACACACTCACACACACACACTCACACACACACACACACACACACTCAGTGCTCAACTCATGACAGAAGAACATCTCACACTGTTTCCGAGAGTTCAGTGTAAACGTTCACTTCAACAAGACACTGATAAAGATTTCAGTCTCAAAGCATCAACATTATCCATTCAGTGGGAATCTAAAGGCTCATAAAGGCCAGTAAAAATCTAAACTTATTATCCTCATATTTCTGTGGAAACTGTGATATATTACCAGAAGTTTGGGGTCAGTAATAAATTAACACTTTATTCATCAAGGACGCATTAAATGTATCAGAAGTGACAGTAAAGACATTTATAATGTTACAAAAGATTCTATTCATCAAAGAATCCTGAAAAATTTAATGTATGACGGTTTCCACAGAAATATGAAACTGTTTTCAACACTGATAATAATCATAAATGTGTCTTGATCATCAAATCATCATATTAGAGTGATTTCTGGAGGATCATGTGACACTGAAGACTGGAGTAATGATGCTGAAAATACAGCTTTGATCACTGGAATAAATTACACTTTACTGTATATTCACATAGAAAACAGATGATTTACACTGGAATAATATCTCACTATTTTTACTGTATTTATGATCAAACAGTACAGTAGTAGTGCAGTACAGTAGTGAAGTACAGTACAGTAGTAGTGCAGTACAGTAGTGAAGTACAGTACAGTAGTGAAGTACAGTACAGTAGTAGTGCAGTACAGTAGTGAAGTACAGTACAGTAGTGAAGTACAGTACAGTAGTGGCCGACACTGACATCTGACCTTTTCAAATATTATTCAGGATTTTGAAGTCATATTGCATAGTTGTGCTTGGAGTCGATTGTTTAATTCAGTCGATGGTTTATTAGTGATAATAACGCAGTGAACAACGCGGCATCATTTTTGGAAAAATTATGAACACATGCAAAATTGATAGAAAACCAACCAAATATTAATAACTGATTATGTTGTAGTGATTGTTTGCTTTTTTCCTCTCAACAATGCATAGTTATATAAAACCTGTAATTTGCCTTTTCTGCCAAATAGTTTTGTCACA
>NC_140215.1:1325000-1435000 GCF_951802725.1 Rutilus rutilus
TAGTGTGTTCTATAAATAAAGGTGTATTGACTTCTGAGTGGTTAGGTGCTGCTATGTGGTTGCTAGGGTGTTCATGGTGGTTGCTGTGGTAATGTTAGAGTGTTCTGAGTGGTTGCTAAAGTGTTGCTAGGGTGTTCTATAAATAAAGGTTACGACTTCTGGGTGTTTACTCATGTGTTGCTACATGGTATCTAGGGTGTCCTGGTGGTTGCTAGGGTGATGCATGGGTGTTTTGGGTGGTTGCTAGGACATTGTTAAGGTGATGCAAGGGTGTCCTGGTGGTTGCTAGGGTGATGCAAGTGTGTCCTGGTGGTTGCTAGGGTGTACCTGTGCTCCGGCAGCGCCCCCCCGGCGAGCTTCACCGCTGTGGGAAAAACATCCATCAGACTGGTTGGTTCGTTCACCAGTCGACCCGCGGTGAGACGCCCGGGCCAGTGGAATATTCCCGGCACTCGGATCCCTCCCTCCCAGCCGCCCATGGCTTTACCACCTAAACATGCGAGGGTCAGTGAAAACACAGAATCATGTTGTGTATTTGTCTGTGTTTCTGTTCTTTTTGGAGCTTTGCACCATGTGTGAAGCGTGAACTCCTTCAGCGAGTGTTTGGGGTCGTTGCTATAGTGTTGCTAGGGTGTTCTGGATGGTTGCTATGATATTGTTAGGGTGATGTTTGAGTGCTGTTGGTATAGTGTTGCTAGGTGGTTGCTAAGGTGTTCTGGATGGTTACTAGGGCATTACCAGGGTGATGCTAGAGTGTTCTGGGTTGTTGCTATAGTGTTGTCAGGTAGTTGCTAGGGTGATGCAAGAGTGTTCTGGGTTGTTGCTATAGTGTTGTTAGGTGGTTGCTAGGGTGATGCAAGAGTGTTCTGAGTTGTTTCTATAGAGTTGTTTGGTGGTTGCTAGGGTGATGCAAGAGTGATGCGGATTTGTGTATTTAGAATGACATTTTATTGTAGCAGTAAAACATCAAATTATTTGTAAACAAATCAAACACTCTGGTCTGTTGTGCTGCCCGCCAATCCCGTTAGAGCATCCAGCAGTGTTGATGTTGAATAGAGCACGTCAGCTCTGGTGTTTCACAGGTTCACGCAGGTTTAGGCTGAGTAAATGATGACAGAATGTGTTCGTACCTCGATAGATCCCGTTCCAGCCTCCTCTCTGAGGGTCTTCGATGTAGCCGCCGTGATCAGATGTGAAGTACGTCAAGGTTTTCTCCGACAGGCCGAGCCTTTCGATGGTCTCCATCATTCTACCTGTGATCAAACACCTGATGTGACTGAGCTGTCGAGATCACGTGACCGGAGCTCTTATGTTTCTTACATTAATTGTTACAGATTTGTTACATTTGATTCATGAGAAGAAAAGAGAGAGAAGTTATATTTTGTGTGAATGTTTTTTTAAAGATTGTTTGGCATTATGACATTTAATTATAATTAATTATTAATTATTTTATTATAAGTGATGTACTGGAAACAAATCTCATTTTTATTATCAATAAAAAAAAAATACATTTTAAAGTATTTTACAATTTAATGAATATTTGATTGCAGTAATAAACATTTATTTGTTTGCACAATTATTACTAAATGCCACAATGCAATACAATCGGTGGTTGTGAGGGTGTTGTGGGTGGTTGTGAGGGTGTTGTGGATGGTTGCCAAAGTGTTGCTAGGTGGTAACTATGATGTTCTGGGTGATGCTAGAGTGTTCTGGGCCGTTGCTATAGTGTTGCTAGTGTGTTCTGGGCTCTTGCTATAGTGTTGCTAAGTGGTTACTATGGTGTTCTGGGTGGTTGCTAGGGCATTGCTAGGGTGATCTGGGTTGTTGCTATAGTGTTGCTAGGTGGTTGCTAGGGTGTTCTGGATGGTTGCTAGGGTGCTGCTAGAGTTTACTGAGTTGTTACTATAGTGCTGCTAGGTTGATGCAAGGGTGTTCTGGATAGTTGCTAGGGCATTGCTATGGTGATACTAGAGTGTTCTGAGTGGTTGCTATAGTGTTGCTAGGATGTTCTGGAGGGTTGCTAGGGTGATGCTAGAGTGTTCTGGGTTGTTGCTATAGTGTTGTTAGGTTGTTGCTAGGGTGATGCTAGAGTCTTCTAGGTTGTTGCTATAGTGTTGCTAGGGTGTTCTGGATGGTTGCTATGGCATTGCTAGGGTGATGTTTGAGTGTTCTGGGTCGTTGGTATAGTGTTGCTAGGTGGTTGCTAAAGTGTCCTGGATGGTTGCTAGGGCATTGCCAGGGTGATGCTAGAGTGTTCTGGGTTGTTGCTATAGTGTTGTTAGGTGGTTGCTAGGGTGATGCAAGAGTGTTCTGGGTGGTTGCTATAGTGCTGCTGGTTTGATTTGCTTTCTTTTTTCTTGGTGAATTTGTCTATTTACTGTTATCACTGTTAGCATGGGTCGGAAAGAACAGAAATTCATCTCTTACCAACCATCCAGTCCACTTCTTCCACGTTGTCCCCATACAGCCCATGTTTGCTCTTCCCGGCGAATCTCTCGGACACGAAGAGGGGCGTGTGCACGTGTGCAAATGACAGGAAGAGCAGGAAGGGCCCGTCTCGGTTTCTGACATCATAAATCACATGAGGAACAATCACTCTAAACAGAAACCAAAGACGTTTCCCACGGCAGGCACAAAAAAACAGCCCATAATCGTGAGCGTGGGAACGCCGGGAGACGAACAGCTGATCTGCCCGGACAGGTCTAGTGTCTGAATTACCACATTATTAAGCAAGCATGCATGCAGATGAGCTTTACAGCTTCCTGTTCACGGGTGAACCTCAGCAAACATGTAAAGAACACATCAGCACAAAATATAAATAAACTAATGAGAAATTATATTTTACATCAAGTTTTTAAAGATTGTTTTGCATTGTGTGGCATTTAAATAGAACAAATTAATTCACTGTAAACAAATCCAATTTTTATTACAGTAATAAAAACGATAATTAAATTGTAAAATACTTTATAATTTAACTATTTTTTAATTGCAGTGAAAAAATACATTTGTTTGCATTGTGGTAAATTAATTGATCATAATTAAAATGACTGAAGTGAAGTGCATGTACAGGTGTTTGCTAGGGTCTTCTGGCTGGTTGCTAAAGTGTTCATAAGTAGTTGATATGTGGTTGATAGGGTGTTCTGGGTGGTTGCTAGGGCATTGCTAGGGATATACTGGGGTGGTCTGGGTGGTTTTAGTCCTGGGTGCTAGGGTGTTGCTAGGATGATACTAGGGTGTTTTGGGTGTTGCTAGGGCATTGCAAAGAGGATATTAGGGTGTTCTGGGTGGTTGCTAGAGCGTTGCTAGGATGATATTAGGTTGTTGTGGGTGGTTGCTAGAGCGTTGCTAGGATGATATTAGGTTGTTGTGGGTGGTTGCTAGAGCATTGCTAGGATGATATTAGGTTGTTGTGGGTGGTTGCTAGGATGATAATATGATGTTCTGGGTGATTGCTAGGGTGATACTGAGGTGTTTTGGGTGGTTGCTAGGATGATACTATAATGTTTTGTGTGGTTGCTAGGATGTTGCTAGGATGATACTAGGGTGTTTTTGGTGGGTGCTTAAGTGTTGGTAGGGTGTTCTGGGTGGTTGCTAGAGTGTTGCTAGGATGATATTAGGCTGTTCTGGATGGTTGCTAGGATTATACTATGATGTTCTGTGTGGTTGCAAGGGCGTTGCTAGGATGATATTAGGGTGTTGTGGGTGGTTGCTTAAGTGTTGCTAGGCAGGTGTTATGTGGTTGCTTAATTAATTTTGTTTTGATTTAAGTATAAATTAATTAATTGTATTACAGTAATATTTAATGAGAATTTCTATTTTAGCCCAACATCAATATATAAATGTGATCTGAACATGTTTGCGTGCGATTCACTGTTAATCATAAATGAGTCACTGTCTTTTCCTCAAGCCTTCTGAACAAACATGCTAAAGATTGACACATTCATGTACTCGTTCGTTAGTGAATGACCGTGGTTAAACCGCTCGAGCTGCTCTAACTGCCCCTGACGGTTGCCTAGTGCTCTGGGTAGTTGTTGAAGGGTTACTAAGCAGTTGCTATGTGCCTGCTTACCAAAAAAAAATAATCGATATTTATATATATATATATATAAAATGTTTAGTATTTGTTATAAATACTTTTAATTTAGACTTTTAATTATATTACAGTAATATTTAATGAGAATCTCTATTTTTGCTTTTTTTTTAATCATTGAAGATAATGATAACAAAAAACTTAAAATCTTTGGACACATGCTAATTTATGCTAGCAACATGCTAAAACATTTAAAAACATGCTAGCAATGTGTTAAATTATGCAAGAAACATGCTTATTCATGCAAGCAACGTTAAATCATGCTAGCAACATGTTAAAACATGATAGCAAAATGCTAATAATGCTAGCAACATGTTAAATCATTTTAACAACATGCTCATCATGATAGCAACATGTTAAAACATGCTAGCAATGTGTTAAATCATGCAATCAACATGTTAAATCATGTAAGCAACATGCTTATCATGCTAGCACCATGTTAAATCATGCAAGAAACATGCTAATTAATGCAAGCAACATGTTAAATCATGTAAGCAACATGTTAAATCATGCTAACAACATGTTCAGTCATGTAAGCAACATGTTCAATCATGTAAGCAACATGTTAATTCATGCAAGCAACATGTTAAATCATGCTAGCAATATGTTTAAATCATGTTAGCAACGTGTTAAATCATGTAAGCAACATGCTAATCATGCTAGCAACATGTTAAATCATTTTAACAACATGCTAATCATGATATCAACATGTTAAAACATGCTAGCAATGTGTTAAATCATGCTAACAACCTGTCAAAACATGCTAGCAATGCATTAAATCATGTTAGCAACATGCTAGCAGCATTCTAATGTCAGAATTAGAGAATTTCAGCCCACCTCTCCACGAACTGCTCCGCTTCACTCATGAGCCGCGCGTTCAGCGTCTCCGGGTTCAGCGGCTGCTCCACCACCTCGCCGTTCCTCATGATGATGCAGTTCCAGGTCCTCAGGAGTTCGAAGGGCACGAACCACACCGAGAAGCTCAGCAGCAACAGAACGGCCAGAAACACCAGGAGCGTCAGGCGGATCTGCATTAGCCCGACGGCCCGGACCAGAAGCAGCGTGAGGAACGCGAGCGCCACCAGCGCAGAAATATTCCACAGCATCTCCTGCAGGTCCACCAGGACATCTTTCCCTTCTCCAGGCTGGCAGTCGTTGAAGTAGGTGAAGGGAAGCCCGTAGAAGAAATCAAAGCCGTGGTTGTTGGGATGGTGGCAGTGATCGTTCCTGCTCTCACAGTTCACTCCCAAATGCCACTTACCTGAAGAGTGAGTGAACACACCGTAAAGACAATCAGGACATTTGGCAATCAGGACAATCAGGTGGTTGATTATGATTTAACTTTTCTAACTTTAGTTAGTGTGTAATGTTGCTGTTTGAGCATAAACAACATCTGCAAAGTTACAACGCTCAAAGTTCAAAGCAAAGGGAGATATCTGCTTTTAAAGAAATCGCTTTTTAAGGACTACAACAAACGGCTGGTAGGAACTACACAAGCTTCCTCCCGGGTTAGTGACATCACTAACCCTAAAATTTACATAAACCCCGCCCCCGGGAACGCCATTTATAGATTATCAAGACAGAATATGCTAATCAATGACACATAAGCTACATAAACATACACACACACACGCGCTGTTGTAGCTCCGCCCTCTGTGCCGGGAGCAGCAGCTCATTTGCATTTAAAGGGACACACACAAAAACTGAGTGTTTTTGCTCATCCTCAAAAAGTGACAACTTTAACATGAATAATATAAAAAATATCTGTGGGGTATTTAGAGCTAAAACTTCACACACACACTCTGGGGACATCAGAGACTTATTTTACAGCTAGTGAAAAGGGCATTATACCACCCCTTTAACAGTTTTCACAGGATGAATTTTGAGTGTTTAAGCTTTCGAACGACACCAAGGACGCCTAAATGTCACTTACCTGAAGAGTGAACACATCAAAATCACAGTTTAACCTGTTAACCCGCCACCCTTTAGACCTCTCTACACCTCAGCACATTATAGCAGAAGCGAAAGCACTTCAATAACACATTATCTATTCAAACACCCACACGATCTTATTCCTAAACGACAGATATTCGTCTCCGTCTATTAAACCTTTGACAAAATCACAGCGAACATTCAGATCTGCGTTCTGAGCCAGAGATGGCCGTAGTCATGTATAGATATGAAACAGCTTCACAAACAGTCTTTTCAACCATTATTTCTGTCTTACAATAGCTCAGATTATCACAGAGAACTGGATACGTTTATAGTTCGGATTTAAACACTGATGCCACTTACCTAAAGAGTGAACATCACACTCAGTTTAACCTGTTAACAGTTTTCACAGGATGATTTTTGAGTGTTTAAGCTTTCGAACGACACCTAATTTATGATGATGAATTATAATATGTGATGGGAACCTTTCAGTACCGGTTCAAAAGGCTACTTTACTACTTTACTAGCGAGACGTCTCATCCTTTTGAAGTGGAAACATGCCTCATCCCCTTCTTTTGATCCAAGGCTGAAAGAAGTGTTCACTTGCATTAAATTGGAAAAAATCAGACTGTCACTCATTGGTTCTTTAATAACCAGGTTTAATATCCAGGTTCTTCAATAACCATTGGACCTTTGATAAACTCTGGCGCCCCTTTTTAGATTATTTACTGGCTAACTCTCAAGACACTTAAGATGAGAATCCTTCCCTGATCAATTTTTTTAATATTTATTTATTTTTTGTAAATTGTTTTATTGTTAAGATATCAATATTGCATTGTTGTTTTTCTTTTATTTCCCTTATTGGAAGATGTTGGTTGCTGATTTGAGGGAGGTTCGTATTGGGGTATTAACAGTGTGGAATGATCATTTCATAAAGCCAGTGTTGTTATCTGTTGATTTGATGTTCCATGCAGAAAAATACAATGAAGAAATTTGAAATAAATATGTAATGGGGGAAAAAAGCTAATAAAACAGCTCAACAAGTGTCCTTTTCTGACAGTCAACAGGCTAATGCTAAAATTATATACATTATATATTTCACCACCTCAGGAAGTCATATAACCAAATGAGATAACTCATAATAACGTGGGAGGGAAATGTGCTTATTTGTCATTAAAATGTGTCACACTACAAAAAATAAAAAATAAAAATCACCCAAAGATGTGGATTCGCTCATCATTTACTCTCAGTTCCTTGAGTCGTTCCAAACCTGCATGACTTTCTTTTAGAGTTATCGATAACTAAACTAAAACCTTCGCTTTTACTCGAAATAAAATAAACGTGATAGTTCACCCAAAAATGTATATTGTCATCATTTATTCACCCTATTAAACCTGTTCATCATTCAAAGCGATCATATCGCTACACAAAACTTGGATTAAAATGCTCAATTTATATGGGTTTGTTTTACGACGCCTTTATGAACTTTTTTTGTAGATTTCTAAGTTTAGGTTTCCTGTCAATGGAGGGACAGAAAACTCTCAGGTTTCTTTATAAATGCCTTTATTTGTGTTTCAAAGATGAATTAAAGTCTTATGGGTTTGGAACGACATGAGGGCGAGTAAATGATGAGCCAATGCTAATGTTTTAGGTGAACTGAAATAAAATAACTAAAACTAAAAGTGACATTTAAAAAAAAGTAGACATTAAAAACTAAAAAACTAAAAGTGAAAACAGAAAATGTAAAAATATAAACTAATTCAAAATATCAATTGTATATCCATGATATTAAAATAACACTGCTTTCTTTTTTTTTCTGTGGAACAAAACAGAATATATTTTGAGAAACCAACGCGTTCTTCAAACTTTCTTTATGCATACTATCATTTTTTTATGCATGCAATAATAATAATTTTTACGGTAATGCTTTACAATAAGGTTAATTAGTTAATATATTAACTAACATGAAATAAAGCTAGCGCAAGTTCTGCCAGGGAGACTCAATCATTTACGTCACTAATTGCCTCTTCAACTACCCATTCATTTTCTTGCTGTAGCATAAAAGGGCAGCACTTACTCATATCTGAGTCCGCAGATGCTGTTGCTCCAGCCACCACCTTCCTCCCCACCACCACTAAGACGGATCTTCTCCTCCATCCCCCCCATCACGACCACCCAGGTGTCCACCATCACCATCCCCAACATCACTAAATGGGCTCTCCTCTCCAACCTGAAGTCTTCAAGACGCCCTCCCTTCCATCCACCCCACCACCACCAGATGGCCCCCTTCATCGCCTCGGGGGGTGAGCGGCGCCCCTGCCTTCATCTTCAGTCAGCAGTCGCTGATTCAATACCCCTGGAATTCGAGTCATGAACGGGGCCTCCGCCAAAGAATTTGATTGCTTGCTGAGCTCATTAATAAATGTCTATGCTACAGCATTAATTCTCCCGAGTCTTTCTGGCAGAACTAACCATGAGCAATACATTTGTCACAGTATTTATTCATCTTTGTTAATGTTAGTTAATTAAAATACAGCTGTTCATTGTTTGTTCATGTTAGTTCGCAGTGCATTAACTAATGTTAACAAGATTTTAATAAAGTATTAGTAAATGTTAAAATGAACATTAACAAAGATTAATAAATGCTTATAAGTGCAGTTCATTATTAGTTCATGTTAACTAATGAACCTTATTGTAAAGTGTTGCCATTTTTACTATAGGCATAAATATTTTTCTTTATGTATTAAATAATTGTTATGCATATTATAATTTATGGACTCCTTTGCGACTGATTCACCCTTATACTAGTATGTATTAAGTGTCTTACCCACAATGCCGGTGGTGTAACCCTGCTTTTGCAGAAGTTTAGCGAAGGTGGTTTCGCTCGGAGGAAGTCCTCCTGATCCAGCGAGGAACAGAATCACCTGCACTCGACCTGTGCTGCCCAGACCTTCACACACACACACACACACACACACACACACACACACACACACACACACACACACACACACACACACACACACACACACACACACACACACACACACACACACACACACACACACACACACATTACTGTATAAAACACTCAATCTGAGACTCAGAGTCCACAGCACAACTATTATAGAGGAACAATATCACTGCAATCACTTTCAGAACGATCGTTTCCAGCTGATAAATGATATGAACATTGACAGCCAATCAGAATCCATCAACAGAACGACAAAACTTGAGGATGGATTCTGATTGGCTGTCAATGTTTATATCATTTATCAGCTGGAAAAGATCGTTCTGAAAGTGATTCCAGTGATTTCATTCCTCTGTGTTATTCTTGAAAACTGAATAGGGGAAAATTTTTTTTTACTCAATTCCATATTTTTCCAAACTGCATAGGAACCCTGTAATGTCAACAGGTACAGCTTTTGACTTTAATACTTGAATTTTATGTATAATATATACAGTTTTCAATTGTAGTCTTTTAAAAGGGCATCTGAAATAATAAACTAAGTGCAATGTAGTGTTGTCAAAACTTGCCGAGTATTCACGTAAACACAGTCAGTTCTGTTTTAAGTGAATGTAAACAGATGAGAATGAAAACGCATGTGTAACAGTATCATGGATCCGTGCGTCAGCTCTTAAAGTGACAGCGGCCTAATAAACATGCAGCCAAATTATGAGATGATATAAAAAATATCTATACGGCCGTTTTTCCCTTATGGTATCGGTGTCAAAACTGTGGCAGTGAAAATGCTGAGTAACTTTGGAAAACCACAAGCCACAGTATCAGGTGAGCAAAAAATAATGTCAAGCCCTGATAATATTGTATTAGTAGATGTTTAGATTAACATTAGCTAAGATTAATAAATGCTGTAGAAGTATTATTCGTTGTTATTTCATGTCAACTAATGTAGTTAACCAACTAAGGGTTAGATTTACTAACAGCTTGCTCCAGCGCTACTAAAACCTCCTGTCTGGATTTACTACAGACACGCAGTGAAGAATCAGCGCTGGAAAGGCGAGGACAGGGTCATTCTTCTGGCTGATATTATTGCATATGTATTTGTAGGAGTTTCCCTTTCAGACGCAACATTCATGGGAGGAGAGTATTTAAATGAATCACGCAAGGTGATTTACTAAGGTTTGCGCTTGTCAATGTACTAGTGTTTGCGCCATTATTTACTGCCCCAAAAAAGCCCGTCTTAAACCAGACGCTACCTGCTAGATTGTGTTGGTCATTATGGAAATGATCTGACTGTGTTCTTTAATCTGCGCTCTCACACTAATGTGCCCTGTTTAGTAAATCTGCCCCTAAATCTTATTGTAAAGTGCAGGGCCGGATTATCCATAGACGGGATTGGGCGAGTACCAGCCAATAGGGGGGCACCCAGGGCCAGATTATCCAATGGGCATTATGGGGCCCAAGCAAGTGAAAAAAAAAAATCCTTTACTTTTTTACATTTCCGATAACGGAGCGTATATTTGCACTAAGTGTCTGTCTTTTTTGGCAAAAAGACGCCCACCACTAAATATTTTCTTATATATTTGGGCATTATGTGAAATCATATTCACAAATAATGTTCCCTCTGTATAAAGGACGGTAGTGTTTCCTCACCGGCGCGGAGAGCGTAGCGGCCCGTCATGAAAGCGGTTCTGCTGGGAGTGCAGAGAGGAGCGGCGGAGAGATGATGGGTCAGTGTCACTCCGGCGGCGGCCAGACGGTCGATGTTTGGAGTCCTTCACACACATCACAACAACATCTGCGCATTAATACACTAGCGGAAAACACAGTTTACAATGTTTCAAACCTACACCGCAAGAAATGAGTCTTGTTTTCCAGAACAAACATCTAAAACATTGTTAAATCAAGATACATTTACTGGAGAAGGGAAATGACTGAAGATATTAGGAAATGCATGCTGAAAATTTGATCAGAATGAAGCGAAATATCAGACAAATATCTGCCAATGGGGTCAGAAAAATAATCTCGTTTTGTCTTTGAATCAAGTTTTTTTTTTTTTGGACCCCATTGACAGAGATGTGTTCATGTTTTAATCCATATTAATTCACACAGGAGCACCAATAAATGACACCATTTGGTGGGTCTCTATAGATCAGCCCAGACAATGGCATTACTGGGTTAACATATTAAGTTATTTAGCATATTGTTTGCACAATTTTTACAGTGAGCAGCAAATCTGATTTGACTATTATTATTATTATTGCTTTTAATTATTACATTTATGTATTACATACACCGGTTTAACATTTGTTGTAATCTAATGATTTTGCAGTTATTATTTTGCCAAAAAGCATAAGTAAATCTATTATTTAAAAAAAAAAAACTGCATCCATAAAAAACTATTGTTGCATGAAGATTCTATAAATCCTCCTTTCATATTCCAAGGACAGAATAACACCATAGGGGGAGAGTGGGGTGCCAGTTTTTACTCAAAGTGACTTTAAAGTGAGGCCATGGCAGTAATGCCTTCAACTTAAGGATGTGCATATATTTCAGGATGTGGTGCATCCCTGAGAACAATAACTTTGGATCTGAAATAAATTGTTTCAGAAATATAGCTTTTGGGAAAAAAGTGGTCTCATGGCACAACTTGCCCCTGGTGCGGGGGAAGTTGTGCCTTTGGGGGAATACATTGGGGGTAAATTGTGCCAGTGATTTCTGAAGTAAAACAGAACATTTTAATGTTATGAACCGTAATGCTATATGAAAGCAAGATAAATTCAATACAAAATTACTCATTTAAGGTTTATTTAGATATTGTCCCCCTGGAATACCATAGCATGCGTTTTTCCTACTATGGTCAATTGCATAGGGATATTGTATTGAACATAACTCTGGATCACAGTGTCATAGAGACAAGGGGGCGGGCTCATTTTACTCAGACGACCAATCAGTCTCTCAGTATCATTGTGAAGCTATCAAGCTACGCCCTAGCAACCATTTAGAGCACCATAGCAACACAATATATGATATTTGTGAAGCATTTCAGGCAAAAAGGCTTTGGCAATAGATGCCTGTTGACATAGCGCTGTCTGTCAATTATGTAACATATAAGAATAAAGTGACTAGGCTAATTTCTAAACATCCTATTGAGCCACTTAAAAACAGAATAAAACTTCTCTTTAATAACATAGTGCAAACTCAAAACTGAAATCAGTGTTAGCTAAATTAAACAAATAGCAGGCAGGCCTAAGTCAAACAATGATGAGGCATGCCCATCTCCTCACTTCTCAAGATTATCCCCTGTGAGTATGTAGGTCTAGGTGGTCTGGATCTGGCACAACTTAACCCAGGCCCTTTGGCACAAATCACCCCAGACCCACAAGTTTGAAAAACTAGCATGATCCAGCAGTTAAGAGCTAACATCATGCTAACTGTATAGACTCATTGTGTAGCCTACTAAAGCACTAAAACATGTGTGAAATGTTTTCAAGCTTGTCTATAATTGTTCAGACACTACAATCAAAAAACCTTAATCATAGAAATTTTACTTTGAAAGGGAAAAAACTGTTTTTTGCACTAAAATGTGCTTAACTCTTGTGCCATGTGTCTCTCTTCTTTGGAGGATGAGTAAAAGTGATTGCTTTTCAAAATTATGTGGTCACATGACCAATTTCTTCTATGGTTTTCCAGAAACAAGGGGTGGAACCACTTCCCCCCCGGCACAAATCACCCCACTCTCCCCATAGGGTCTGAAACAACACGAGGGCGAGTAAATGATGACAGAATCCAGTTATTCTTTTATTAAGTGCAGTTTCATTCACCTGATGGTGTCGTTGCCATAGCAGCCGAGATCTCCAATGCCCAGATCATCCACCATCATCAGGACGAAGTTGGGTCTGAAATCAGGATCTGCGTGTGTGACACACAAGCTGGACTGGAACAGAACCAGTAAACCAGCAAAAACCCTGCAAAAGCAACACCAGAGCTCAGTTTCTCTAACAGCAACACGTGTGTGTTATGATTGATGAAATCTGCAGATGCACGAAACCTTAAGCTCGTGTTGTCCATCAGCAGCATCTGGAGATGAAGCTCCTCTAAACTGCAGGTGAGATGATTGACATGTTCAGATTGACATGTTCGCAGAAGGAGAACACACAGGAGAACACGTGATCACGGAAATGACAACACTCGCACGCGCTTCTGCTGGAGTTTGAACATCAGCTTATCTAATCATTAACAGCAGGATCATACAGTACATACAAACATACATGCGTTTCATTTCATGCAGCTCAGATTCTCTCTTTAGGTTTCTTTTATATGCTCACCTTGCTTTAAAAAGTCAGTTTCCTCGATTATTCACAGGATTTACACTCACTCTCCTCGTATCACTGTAAAGCTGCTTTGAATCAGTCTATGTTGTTAAAGCGCTGTATAAATGAATGTGACTTGACTTCATTCTCTCTTTTACCGACAGGATATTTCACATTCCCAGCGCACTCGCGAAAGACGCACTTACCGTAAACACTCACATATAGACGCATATATTAATGCGCGAACCATACTGGCTCGGTTTATTTAATAATTATCAGCTAATGTGAACAGAATGAGTGCAGTTTGTTCGACACATGCCTGTGTGATTGTTATACTTGTTTGTTTTATTCTAAACAGAGTGTGTTAAATCAGTGTGCGCTGATAGTCGACACTACACGGTAGATTCGAACAAAGAGTCTTTTACCAAAGTCCCAAAGTCTGCTTTCACACATCGCTCATGTTGTTTGCCTGGAAAAGCTGCTTCTGCACAACTCAAATATTTATTTAAATGTGTGCAATGATTAAAAAATATGACTCTACATTTAGCATATTATTATGCATAATACCACACTGTAAATTATTGCGACTATTATTAATAATTATAATAATTATTTACATTGAGTTTATTATTAGTAGTAATATTATGAGCTAATCCTGTGGTTCACCATGGTTACAATAATGAGAAATAATTCCTCATAGAAGGTTAATTGCTTCTAAAGGGAACACTTAATTTATGTTTTACTTGTTTTCTCTGTAACATTGAATGTAATAATATTATGCATTATACCACAATGTAAATTATTGCTATTATTATTATTATTATTGGTAACACTTTATTTTGCAGTGTTACACATTACTCGTAGTTACTGTAGTAATAACTTTAAATTATGCATGATTTCATGCAATTAACCCTACAGTAAGTACATGTAGTTAATTATTATTACTCAGTACTTAAATGTATAATTACACTGTAACACTGACACCTTTTTATTATAACTTATAATAATTATTACAAATAATTTGCATTGTTATTATTGTTATATAGCTACAATAATGAATCATATTTCCTCTAAAGTTGATGTTTGTGCAGTTCTGGTTTGTGTCATTAAATCATTGCATTATGAAACTGTGTGCAATCAACTGTGTACATGGTCATTTAATGTAACCAACCCTTTATTCAAACTCAACAATTATTTACAGAATTTAAAATAACAAAAACAAAATAGAAAGAAAAAAATCCTATGAATTCTATTTGGTCAGACAACACAATTTCAAAGTGAATCATTCCAGGGTGTGAGATTTGCTTTTTATGAATATCAGCGGCAACAATTAAACATCGAACAAAACTGTGTGATTAAAGACACAGTGATGAAACTACATGACACTTTTTAAAGTAACGCAATGAAATGCCTCTCCAGAAAGGCTGTCGAATTACACATGCATACACGTGCACGCATCCCGTCCCATTCAAACTATGTGAAATTACATTCAAAACAAGTTATTAACAGTTCTATGTGCTAGTTCAGAACTGCAGTCGAAGCAGTGGGAGAAGGGTGTTATGAAAGCATAATCTGCGTCAGGAGCTCTAAATGAACGTTTGTGCTGCACTGTGAATGCATGAAAACACATGAATTGTTTGTGAAGTTCACTCTTATTCTCGAGATGAGAACGAGTAGTTATGATGTGCTATTCAAATGTGCACCGGTTCACAGTAGCTTCATGGGAATCCTCGGCCCGCAGACCCGCGTTCACCGGCAGAGTTAGGGTGAGTCCAGGAGGGTGCTTAAAACTGTGTGAAAAACAGAATAAACATCCGCGTTAGAATGCAAACATACAGTTAGCAGTTCACATCAGTATAGAGCTGCGCGATTAACAGTTTAAAGGGATACTCCACTTTTTTTGGAAATAGGCTCATTTTACACCTCCCCCAGAGTTAAACAGTTGAGTTTTACCGTTTTAGAATCCATTCAGCTGATCTCCGGGTCTGGCGGTACCACTTTTAGCATAGCTTAGCATAGATCATTGAATCGGACAGGACCATTAGCATCTCTCTCAAAAAAATGACCAAAGAGTTTTGATATTTTTCCTATTTAAAACTTGACTCTTCTGTAGTTACATCGTGTACTAAGACCGACGGAAAATTAAAAGTTGCGATTTTCTAGGCTGATATGGCTTGGAACTATACTCTCATTCCTGCGTAATAATCAAGAAACTTTGCTGCCGCGTAATGATATGACGCAGCGCCTGAAAATAGTCGACCCTATAGTCTGCCGAGCTGGGGACTATTTTCAGGCGCTGCGTCATATCATTACGTCGGCTGAATGGATTCGAAAACGGTAAAACTCAACTGTTTAACTCTGGGGGAGTCGTAAAATGAGCCTATTTCCAAAAAAAGTGGAGTATCCCTTTAAAGATTGCGGTCTGGATTCAAACACCTGCGCGATATTATTCCTAAATGACAAAGATTCATCTCTGTCTATTAAACCTTTGACAAGTCCAAAAGTTTATAGTTCGGATAGAAACACTGATGTCTACGGTAGTGATCAAAATAGAGTAAATCACCTTTTGAAAGTAACTTGATGCTTCAAATAAAGATTTGCAATTACATCATTACACCAGTAGGTGGCGACAAGTGACTGTTAAAAATGTGTGAGTCATTGAATCATTCAAGAGATTCGTTCAAAAACGCTGATTCATCCGGTAATGGAACAAGTGAAGTCATTATGAGTGAGTCATTGAATCATTCAAGAGATTCGTTCCAAAAATTCTGATTCATCTAGTAATGAAACAAGTCATTGAATCATTCACTCAACCTGATTTTTTAAAATAATTCATTCAGATTCATTAAACATTTAAATAGACTGCAGCAATTAACAGTTGTCAGAACCTCTAGTGTGTTATTTTGTTTAGTTTGTTGAGAATCGTGCAGCTCTAAGCACGTCCTGATTTTGCAGAGTTAGAAGCGTTTCTGGGTCAACATATTTTGTTGATCCTGGAACAACATTCCTGTTCGAAAATGTAATCCTAACCCCTATACCTAACCCCACCCATAACGTCTCCCTAAAATCAGAGTGAAATGATAAGTGAATAACTGATGTTGTCAGCCTAAACTTGACATAAACTGTAAACTTGTCCCTCAAATCTGATTGGTTGATTGGAATGTTGTTCCAGGAACAACAAAGATATTGATCCAGGAACATGTTGCTCTTGGTGGAATCAGGTTCTGCCGGCTCTACATCATGTGACGGGGGTTTTCCATCACGTGGCAAACCAACAGTACTGGAATTGTTTATTGTATGAAAGAGTTAACTATTTATTTTAATGCCAAAATTATGCATGAATATGTGGTTAGTGTATTTTATGATTCGCTTTCATCATTGTTTCTCCCCACCATTCGAGAAGCACTTGTTTATGCTGCTATCTAATGCCATATATGTGACAATATTCAGTGAAAAACACATTTTAAAGGTGTAAATAAGCTGTGATTGGCTCACCCTGTGGGTCGCTCTGAGTGCCGTTCTCTTCTTTGGCGCTCTCTGGGTCGCCTGAAGAGAAAGCATATGTTCTCATTCAACAATTAACATACGGACTAGATGCATATGACAGGTAACTATGATCATGTGCTACTGATTCTCCTCTAGAGCGTGAGGCGAGCCACAGACCTCTCTGGACCTTGAAGCACAGTTTCTTCTTTTGATAGGTGAAGTATCCGGTTATGGCACCAACAGCTGCTACTGCAATCCCACAGACGACACCAACAACCGTACCGGATCCACTGTCTGGAACAGAACCAAACCAAACCACACAGTACGTTACTATACGGCTGTTCGCGTGCTCTGGGTGGTTGCTAGGGCGTTGCTAGGGAGTTATTAGGGTGTTCTGGGTGGTTGCTAGGTAGTTATTAAGGTGTCCTGGTGGTTGTTAGGTAGTTGTTAGGGAGCTCTAGGTGGTTGCTAGGCCATTTCTAAGTAGTCAGGGTGTTCTGGATGGTTGCTAAGGCATTGCTAGGTAATTATTAGGGGGTTCTGAGTGGTTACTAGGGCATTGCTATGTAGTCATTAAGGTGTTCTGGATGGTTGCTAGGGCATTGCTAGGTAATCATTAGGGGGTTCTGGATGGTTGCTAGGGCATTGCTATCTAGTCATTAAGGTGTTCTGATGGTTGCTAGGGCATTGCTAGGTAATCATTAGGGGGTTCTGAGTGGTTACTAGGGCATTGCTATGTAGTCATTAAGGTGTTCTGGATGGTTGCTAGGGCATTGCTAGGTAATCATTAGGGGGTTCTGAGTGGTTACTAGGGCAGTTCTATGTAGTCAATAAGGGGGTTATGTGTTGCTCCTAGTGTGTTGCTGCATAGTTGTTGGGCATTCTGGGTGTTTGCTAGGCCAATGCTAGGTCGTCATTAAGGGTGTTCCAGGCAGTTGCTAGGGTGTTGTCATTAGGGGGTTATGGGTGGTTGCTAGCACATTGCTATGTATTTGTTAGGGGATTCTGGGTGGTTGCTATCTCATTGTTAGGTAGCTGTTAGGCTATTATGCATGGTTGATGGGGGAATTTCTAGGCAGTCATTAAGGGGTTCTAAATGGTTGCTAGGGAGTTGCATTGCATTTATAAGATGGTTCTGGGTGGTTGCTACAGCACTGCTATGTATTCGTTAGGGGATTCTGGCTGGTTGATAGGGTGATAGGTAGTTGTTAGGGTGGTTGCTAGGGTGTTGCTAGATAGACATTAGGGAGCTCTGGGTTGTTGCTAGGTAGTTGTTAGAGTATAATGAATGGTTGACAGGGCATTGCTAGGTAGTCGTTAAGGGTCCTGAGTGGTTGCTAGGGCGTTGCTATGTAGTCACAAGAGGGTTCTGGGTGGTTCCTAGGATGTTGATACGTAGTGGATGCTAGGGGCGTTGCTAGATAGACGTTAGGGGGTTCTGGGTGGTTGCCAAGGTGTTGCTAGGTAGTCGTTAAGGGGGTTCTGCATGGAAATTCACTGTTTTGCATGAGAAGAGTTCCCTCTCGCAGCTCTGATCTTCTGGTCTGTAGATATAACTCAGGTTCCTGCATTAAAATACATTTCACTTACAGGGATTTTGGCAAACCCCTAACACTGAGTACTACTGACAGTGATGCTTGACTTAAACACCACTAATGACACGATCATCATCCACATGAGTTGATCTTTTATAATACCTGCCGCTCCACCCAATCGAACACACACAAAAGATCTGCTCGTTCCCTGAAGTCAGAACACAGATTAAAGAGGAATGGTTCACAGACGTTATCTCCTAATCATCGTTCTGAACCCGTTTGCAGCTCTTTACTCTGAGTTTTCACAAAGCTCTTTTCCAACATCAGTCTGTCAGCTCAACAACACTCATTATGTTTATACTGTATAATATCAGTGGATGGGCAGTAACAAGAGATTCACACAATGATCCACTAGATGGCAGCATTAGAGTACAGCCACTTCAGATTTACATGGAATCCCATTTAAACTCATAAAAAGTGACATAAAAATTAAAAATTCTAACATAAAACAATGACTTTTTATGACTTTTATCTCAGAATTTTGACTTCTTATGTCAGTTATGACTTAGTATGTCATAATTGTGAGTCAGGATTTTGACTTTTAATTCACAATTTTGACTTTTTTTTCCTCATATTTTTGACTTTTAATTCACAATTTTGACTTTCTTTCTTATTATGATTTACCAAAGATTGTTATTTTTTATGTGGTGAAAATAGGCTTCCGTAGGTTTAAGAAGACATTTCACGTGAAACCTCTTTCAAGTGTATTGGCAAGTGTTGCATGAGTTATCATATGGATCATATTGATATGCAATTTACATAAGCATGAGAGTCCCAGGAGGAACTGGGTAAATGTGTGTCTGTATTACAGGAGGTCTGAGGGTCAAACCTGGAGACATTTTAGAGAATAGGAAATCTAGAACATTTATGTTCAATATAAATGTTTTTTGTTTGTTTTTTTACCTGGCAAAGGTTTGGCAAAAATGTGATTGTTTGTTTCTGAATTTCTGATATTTCCATGCTTCAGTGTTCATCACAGGCACTAATGCAGCATTACCCACAATGCCCTGCTGCAGAGAAACATCAGATCGGCCCCTCCATGCAGTGACTGAGGGAAAAGCCCTCAAAGAGGAGGAAGACAAGACTGAACCTGATTACTGATCCTGAGAGAACAAACAGAGACTCAAGTGCACTTTATTCCCTCAGAGACACACAACAACCACACAGACACACACTGACACACAACAAACACACAGACACACAACAAACACACAGACACACAACAAACACACAGACACACAGACACACACACACAACAACCACACACAGACACAGACACACAACAACCACACAGACACACACAGACACACAACAACCACACAGACACACAACAACCACACAGACACACACTGCCACACAACAAACACACAGACACACAACAAACACACACACACACACACACACACACACACACACACACACACACACACACACACACACACACACACACACACACACACAACAGACACACAACAACCACACACACACACACACACACACACACACACACACACACACACACACACACACAACCACACAGACACACAACAACCACACACACACACACACACACACACACACACACACACACACACAACCACACAGACACACAACAGACACACAACAACCACACACACACACACACACACACACACACACACACACAACCACACAGACACACAACAACAACAACCACACACACACACACACACACACACACACACACACACACACACACACACACACACACACAACAACCACACACACACACACACACACACAGACACACACACACAGACACACAACAACCACACACACACACACACACACACACACACACACACACACACACACACACACACACACACACACACACAGACACACACACACACACACACAGACACACAACAACCACACACACACACACACACACACACACACACACACACACACACAGACACACACACACACACACACACACACACACACACACAACAACCACATAGACACACACACACACACACACAACAACCACATAGACACACAAACAAACACACACACACACACACACACACACACACAACAACCACATAGACACACACACACACACACACACACACACACACACACACACACACACACACACACACACACACACAACCACACACACACACACAACCACACAGACACACACACACACACACACACACACACACACACACACACACACACACACACACACACACACACACAACCACACAGACACACAACAACCACACAGACACACACAGACACACAAACAACCCTGAGATTATGAAGGAAAAACTGACTCCCGATCATCCCGTCGTCACTGACTCGCTCTCATGTCGCTCCAAACCATTCAAACATGAAACATGTTAGATAATATTAATCAGAATCTTTGATTTAAAACCTCAATCTCAATACCATGATATTTTATGTCATAATTTCGTCTTTTTAATCTCGTAACTTATAATAATAATAATTTTGACTTTTCATCTCCAAACTTGTATTATTTTCACTCTTCCAAGAAACATTTTAGATGATATTCGTCAGAATGTTATTGTTCCATAACGTCAATCTCCGTCAATTTAGATTTTTTATTTCATAATTATGACCTTTTATTTCAATTTCCACTGATAATTTAAACTTTTTTCTCATAATTGTCCATTTCGACAGATAATTTACTTTTTTTCTCACAACTATGACTTTTTATGACATATGTCATCATTTCGACTTATTATTTAGAATTTTTGTTTTATAACGTCAACCCAAAAGGATAATCAATCATTTTTTAATCTCTCAATTCCATTGACACTTTATGTCATAATTTTCACTTTAATGTCAATTTCCATTTTTTTTTATCATATTTTGTATCGTATTCAATTTCATTATTTTGACATGTCGCTCCAAACTCAGATTATTTTCTTTCTCCCATGAAACATATTAGATGATATAAGTCAGAATGTTTGTGTTTAATAAATGTGAATCCCCAATAGGATAATTCATAATTTAGACTTTGGATTTCATAACAATTTTCTTGTAATTATGACTTTGACTTCGACTAATATGCCGTAATTTTGTCTTCATCTCATAATTTCGACATGCCACTCCTATTGTGTTCTTTCATTCATGGAGCATGTTAGATGATATGAGTCAGACTGTTTGTGTTTTATAAGGTCAATGCGTGTGTTGTACGCAAACGTGACGTGTGTCTCAGTTGATGTGTGTTTGTTCTGTGTGTGTTATTGGGTGGAGCGGCAGGTATTATAGATGATCAACTCATGCGGATGATGATCGTGTTATTTTTTGTGTTTGTTAAGTCATGCTTCACTGTCTTCAGTGCTTCTTTCACATCAATAAATATAGACTTTAATCAGGATAGCTGTTAATTCTTAGGAACAGGAATAAGGCTGTGAGGAATAGAAATACAGTGTGTTCAATGGACTGTAATGTTGTTTAACAACATACTGATGAAACTTTCCTGTGAAAATCATGTGATCTAGGACTTTTATTCAGAGCTTGCCAATGTAAAGACTTTAAGTCTGTCCCTCACAGCCTCGTTTTCATTCAGTATGACGTCTAACCCGACTAAAGTCTATGAGAATTACTAATGTTCACCTGCGTGATCATAAAACGGGTGAAAATAATCCCACAGACACACAATGGAGGAACCAGAACCACATCTACAGACCATAAGATCACAGAGACACGAGGAAAAAACCTGGAGCTTGTGTATATTAAATATTATTTAATATCATTTAAAAGTATGATACCTTTTGGCCCAGAAGCGGCTCCTGCACTGTGAGCTGTAATAGTAGAGGGAACAATGAGATTAAACATAAATATTGGCAATAACCATATTTGTGAAATATGAAGAAAATACAATTACCATGTTTCCTAGACATTATAAATTAAATATAATGCATTGCTTACATTTTTTTATGATCTATTTTTCCTTGTTTCTGGGAAAGATAACAAATCCTGTCTATAAAAGCCTGATGAGTTGTTTGTCACTTTGACGCACACTGCAAAAAATAGTTTATTTTTGTCTTGTTTTCCAGCACAAAATATCTAAACACTCTTAAATCAAGATACATTTACTGGAGAAGCAAAATGACTGAAGATATTAAGTCTTGTTTTCTGAAAATAATTATTAAAGTTAAGTGAGTTTCTGCTTAAAACAAGAACAAATATCTGCCAATGCAGGCAGAAAAATCATCTTAATTCAAAGGGAAAACAAGATTATTTTTCATTTTAAGCATAAACTCACTTCATTTTGATCAGTTTTTCAGTAAACAAGGATTGATTTTGCTTCTCCAGTAAATGTGTCTTGATTTAAGAATGTTTAGATATTTGTGCTGGAAAACAAGACAGAAACACCGAGTACTAAAATAATGTTTTGCAGTGTACAGAAACCGTGATTACCGACATTTTACACTTTAATGGTTGTCTTTTTTTTTTACCCTTACATTTTTAATTAACATAAAAAAAAGTAATTTAATTGACTACAAACACATATATTTTGAGTGTTTTATGACCTTGAGCAGTTACTTTGAAAGGCTTATAATTTAGGCCAGACTCGACTGATTTGACCAAACCTGAAAATAATGCATAATAAGTTTAAAGATGTAAGATCTAAATGCAAAACACCACGTAAATATGACAAAAAGAGGCGTACCTTTGCCATGATCTGCGCTCTGCTTGTCTGCATCTGCGATATCAACCTCTTCTGTGAGCAAAAATCTCTGATTAATCACTCTGTCTGAAATTCATTGCATTCAGAATAGCATGCATTAAAAAGTTAAATATTCTAGTTGTATTTATATTAGCGCTGGGCAACAATTAATCACGATTAATCGCATCCAAAATAAAAGTTTGTGTTTACATGATATATGTATATCTATTTAAGAAATATTTGCATGTATATACTGTATATATATTTATACATCATTTATATTATATATAAATATAAATATTTTATATATAAATAACAAATTTTTCTTAAATATATACATGCATGTGTGTGTATTTATATATAGAAAATAGTTAGACACAGTACACACACATATATTATTTAAACACAAACTTTTATTTTGGATGCGATTAATCGTTGCCCAGCATTCATTTATTTATTAATTAATCCAAACTTCTGAAGGTGAAAGCTCAGGAATAATGGGTGTAGTTTCTGTTAAATGATAGAGAATGTAAATACACAAATGCACTAAAGCTTTGAGATTATCACTTACGTGTATCTTCACTGAAAGCATCAGAAAGATCAAATCCTCTAGAATGAACTGGAGAAACACAAAAGCACATGTGAACACGTTTTCATGGTGTCAGACTCCATTACTGATAATCCAGAGTCAAACCTTTCACTGCTTCATCAATTTTCTCTGCTTCATCAATATTCTCTTCTTCATCAATCTGTTTGGTGACCTCTGTTACGACACCGGAGTCTAAGAAAAAACACAGACATTACAGACAATATATGACATTTAGTCCAGAAAACACTGCGACAAATCAACTATATTCCAGTGAATCTCATGAAAAGTGTAAGACTGCAAAAACTGGAAGAGAGGGCAAAGGACATTAACATTTGAACTCACTCTTCGAGACGCAAGTCTCACCTCAGAATCATCCTAATCTACACCTCTTCCCCTCTTCCCCTCTTCCCCCACTCCTTCTCTCTCATGCTGAGATCACCAACATTCACCCAAGAATCTATATGGTTTAATGTGAATAATTATCATCGAGTACTACACATGTTTGGTATCATTTGAAATGTCTCAGTGCGACTGGTACAAACGTCTCATTCCCAAAGAAGGAAACCAAAAGGTAATAAGGTATTGAAGAGTTTAGAGATAGCTGGCACACAGAGGAGGGCGTGTCTTCCAGGGAAATGGCATCCTACTCTCAAAGGTGTAAACCCATTGTTAGCAAATGTTTCCATGTAAATCAACCTCTGTCTCCAGTAAGTCTGGGACGGTGATTAATGCAAATTCCCACTGTGAACTCATGTTTGAGAAGAGGTTTCTGCCTTGGTCTGAGTGTTTAGGGAGATGCTGAAGAGGTGATTCTGTAGCTCACATCAGCCCATAATGTGTAAGGATCTCAAAGACTATTTTTCGAAATGTCGGGTTTAACCTTCATCTTTTACTCTTTATCTCTGAGCATTTGATGTTATTGTATTGAGTATCTTTGAACTGATTATGAAATTGGCATGATACATTTACCTGACATAATACAATTGTTACATTTGATTTTATTCCGACTGACTCTTCCGAAATTGCTTTCCCAAGTAGATTAAACGGATTCGTATGTTACCGCAAGTTTTGCTTCAGATTACGACTAATATTTGGCACTGAGTCAAGTGTACTTGGTTTGCAAAGACAAGAAGTTAATTTCCGTTTAGGGCAGCAAAAGTGCTGTTTGGCCAACCTAAATCTGGGTGTCTTACCTCAGTTTTAATTTAATGTTACTTTAGATAGGTGTGCGTGGGAAACCACGGCATGGCCAATCCAAAGCTATTATAAGACAAGTAAAGATGGTTGACTTATATCTGTAACAGTGGCCATACCTCTACTGAAGTAAACGTTACTTTAATTTAAAGTGTATGCAACCACTAAAAATATATTTGAGTGTGTAAGCGTGAATGCGAGCGATCTCAGGTATATAGCAGTTACCTCTGTTTGGTGACCGAAGCTGACGAGATTGTGATCGTGAGACCCGCGTTAAACAAGGACCTAAGAGAGACATAGCTTCCTAATATGAACGGGTAAAATATAAGTAAAGAGTTGAAAAGAATAATCAAATGCGCTGCTAAACTATTATATGATTGACCAATAACCAATTGGCAATCTAACCTAAATTCAAGGTTGTGACAAAATGGCGTCAGATAAAAGCTTAAATGGAATTAAATTACTCTGCCACGTGGAAAGACAGTAACACACATCACATCAAAATTACTCATTTGATTATTTTATCTTCATGACTATAATGCTTTTTCAACCAAATTCTCATTACTGTAATATGTACTTGAGTTATTAATTCCTATTATTATAATTTTAATTATTATTCCTATTATTCTCATTAATTATTTTAAATCAACAAACATTAGCGGCAGTACAACAAATACTACCATACCGTAAAAATACTTTAAAATTTAAATCAATGTTTTTTTTTAGCATTACATTACAGTTTGAGAATTTATGTGAATAATTGTCATTAAAATAATGTTGCAGTATAAAAAAATTTAACAGACATAATTTTTTAATGCTAAATATATATTTTTATATTTCATATATATATATTATTTTTTGATTATGGGGTGACATGTGACCCAATTTTCATGACAATTAAGCACATTTTCTCCTCCAAATTCTCATAAATGTAATGAAAAAACTTCATATTATTTACATTTTTAAGTATTTTAACATTATGGTTGAATGTGTTGTACTTCTGTTAATGTTTGTTGTTGTTTGTTAATGTTTGTTGTTAAATTATTGTATTTAGGTAAAGTTCATGAGATTTACCCAGTATCTAATCAAAGTTTCTGTAATAAGTGTTAAACTGACCATGTTTGCATGTGTTTCAGTCGCAGAGAGAAACGCACCGGTTTCACCAGCAGAACAAACTCATTTCACTGACTGGACACTGGAAACCCCTTCACAAACCTTCCAGTCTATCGCCTAATGCAGCATAATCACAAGCTCATAAGTGAGTGATTTGGTTATATTCTCCATAAAAAGTGACTCTTACAAAACAGCGCTCAGCACAAGTAATATTATTAGTTTGGCATTCACATGTTGCTGCGTTATCATCATCATCATCATCACACTGCAAACAATGATATTCTTCCTCAGTGTTTCTGTCTCGTTTTCCAGCACAAATATCTGAACATTCTTAATCCAAGATAAATTTACTGGAGAAGCAAAATGACTGAAGATTTTTTGTTTTCTGTAAAATGTGTAAAATAAAATAAAATATATTGATTTAAGAATGTTTAGATATTTGTGCTGGAAAACAACAACATCATTTTAAGTATATTGTTATAAATGTACATTAAATTTAGCTGGATTTATGATCTTAACTCTTTCCTCGCCAAAGAGAACTGAATCTCTGGATCAAAACACAGGAGAAGAGGAAGCGATAGAAGCTTTGCTGACGCACATGTAAAATATCAGCATATAATTCAAAATTGCGTAACGTTACAGAATGAAATGTTGAGCTTTGAGGTGTTGATGGACTCGATGTTCTCCATCTGTGTTTATGATCATCGTTCTGAATCCCATCCGGACGCAAGTTTCTTAGCTTTTCTTCAAAATGTTGCTTTTTCTAACCAAACTTACTCACATTCAAGTGTAGATAAAAAAAGAATGCATGAAGCTAGTTTTGTTTTGGTTTTTGAAGCAGAGGCTCTGTTCCTTCTTTTCATATATTGACTGTTTACATGATTATACAACAAAATATTGTGGGGGGCAATAAATGATAAAAAATGCTGATGCTGACTGGCAACTTTTTTAATGAAAGTGTCCTATGGAAGCTTAAGAATAAAAAAGTAAAAAAGGTAATTGTGACTTATTGGGCCCTATTTTAACGATCTGAAACGCAAGTATCAAGCGCGAACCGCCAGTAACTTTGTCGACGCAAATCTAAAATGTGTTGGTCTGAAGTAGCTTCATTACTCATAGGTGTGGTTTGGGGCGTAACGTGAAATAAACCAATCAGAGCATCATCTCACATTCCCTTTAAGAGCAGGCGTGCTTGTTCCATGGCGGATTGCTATTATAACGGCGGATTTGCCAGGAGCGGTTCACAGCTGAGGAGACCGACGTTCTCGTCAGGGCCGTAAAACACAGTGACATTGGGGATGGAGAAACACACCCAGATTAGCTTCGCTTAAACAGGCGTATAATAATTTGGGTAAATGTGTAAGCTAGATTTATGCCTATTTTTTCACATCTTCATGGACACCACAATGATTTCCCTCGTGTGTTAATATTGTTCCTTGTAATAATGTATGGTTTTCTAAAAATGTGAACTGCTGTGTCTGTGTGTAGATGAGAGAAGCAAAGTGTGTGTGTGTTGTGCTCACGCTACATTATAGCCAAGCATGCGCCCTTAAAATAGCATCTGAATAACGCGTCACTGACTTTAGACGAGGTTTCTCCTGGTCTGTGGCGGGATTGTTTTCTGAAACTGCAAAATAGCACCAGGGAACGTTTGCGCCGGAACACGCCTCCTCTTTTCGCTGAACCGCCCCCGGGAGCGCAAGTTCATTCCCTAATTTACCGACGTGCGTCTGTGGAGGGAAAAGTCTGCTGTGCGTCGGGTGAGAAATAGGAATGATACATGCGTCGGTGTACAAAGTCAATTGCGCTGGTGCAAGATAGGGCCCAATGACTGTTTACATGATTATACAACAAAATATTGTGGGGGGCAATAAAAGGTTTGTGAAAATGATAAAAAATGCTGATGCTGACAGGCAACTTTTTAAAAAACACTGGTGGGGAAAGAGTTTCCTATGGAAGCTTAAGAATAAAAAAGTAAAAAAGGTAATTGTGACTTTTTATCTCACAACTCATGACTTTTTTCTCACAATTGCATTATATCTGAGATAAAAAGTCGCAAGTACCTTTTTTACTTTTTTATTCCGAGGCAGAAACAAGTTTCCATAAAAATACAAAACACACAACACTGTATCTATTCCTAATTAGATTGTGTTCTTACAATAATTTTAATATTGATTTCATTTCAATTCAGTTTCAAGGATAGATGTGATTCTGCCTTTGAATCTGGTCAAAATGTGATATCTTATTATGATGCCTTAAAGTAGGCAACACACTAGGTTTTGTAACAGATCCCTGAACCTGAGGAATATGTCAGTTCATTTTTACAAAGAGGCTGATTGAATCCTCACGCCTATTTTTTATAATTTCCAGCATTCTCTCTCACACACAAAAGCATTCAGACAGGAAATATTCTTAAATATGCATGTTTATGACATTTTCTTGTTACCTTTATCTGGTACTTCTTGATCCGGTTTCTCTTGGTCCGGTTTCTCTTGGTCCGGTTCTTCTTGGTCCGGTTCCTCTTGGTCCGGTTCCTCTTGGTCTGGACTCTCTGGCGTTGGTTGTTCTTCTACTTCACCTGTAGGTTCTTCTGCCGTGATTTCTGACAAAGAGAAACATATGTTATTTTCAGATGTAGTCTAAACCAGCGAACAAGTCAAAGATCTGTGATGATAAAGATGGGAAAACATGTTCACTGCAATAAATGCTTTTCTTACTTCATATTTCTGTCTTGTTTTCCAGTGCAAATATCTAAACATTCTTAAATCAAGATACATTTACTAGAAAAGCTAAATGAATTAAGATATTAGGGGCCCTATTTCAATGATCTAAGCTCATGGTCTAAAGAGCAGCGCAAGTTCACTTAGAGCGTGTCCGAATCCACTTTTGCTAGCTTAACGACGGGATAAATGGTCGGCGCTTCCGGCGCTGATCTAAAAAGGTTATCCCTATTCTCTTAATGAGTAATGGGTGTGTTTTGGGATTTACGTGCGTTAAACCAATCAGAGTCTCATCTCCCATTCCCTTTAAATGCCAGTTGCGCTCGTGCCATGGCGGATTCGCTATTTACATGACGGAATTTGATAGTGGAAAGACCGAACGCGTCTCCAGAGCGCAAACGGATCTGCTCGTGCGCGAGGTCAAAGTGCACAAGCAGAACATCTACGGAACAAACCGGATTCACCATATCTTTATGTACACAATAATAATCTTTTACATTGTAATCCTTTTAATTTTAATATTTATATACTATGGCCGTTCATGTCGAGTTCCCGTTTTGAGCGTCTCTCTTCCAGAAATTAATTGCTGCGTTAATTGCTGCGCGCCAGTTGGGTCTGTCATTTGCAAGTGCCTCCCAGTTGTCCAGGTTGATGGAGAAGGCCTGAGGATCCCTCTTAATGACGTCTTTAAAACATAGATGGGGGCGACCATGTTTGCGGGGGGCATTTGCCAGCTCGCCATATAGAAAGATTTTTGGGAGGCGGGTGTCATTCATTCGATAAATATGCCCAGTCCAACGGAGGTGACGTTCACGAAGGATGGTGTACAGGTCACTGGAACCAGTTCTCTCAAGTATGACAGAGTTTGGCACATGGTCCTTCCAGCATACACCCAGTATGGAGCGAAGGCAGCGAACATGGAAGGCGTTGAGGCGATGTTCGTGCCTCCTCTATGTTGTCCATGTCTCACTTGCATATAGTAAGGTGCTAAGTACACATGCATGGTATACGCGGACTTTGAGGAGCAATGAGAGGTTCTTGTTGTGCCAGACACGCTTGCTCAATTTTCCAAACATTGATGATGCCTTCCCAATGCGCTTTGCTTCAAGGTTATTGTTGTTTGATACTGTGGAATTTGTCCACCACAGATAGACATGTGTTGTTAATGTATACTGTAGGGTTTAGGGTTGCAGGTTGGGCAAGGATAACTGTCTTTTTAAGACTAATCCGCAAACCAAACTCTAGACATGCAGCGGCAAAAGATGAGCAGAGTAGTTGTAGATCTGCCTCTGAGTGGGCAACAAAGGCAGCATCATCAGCATAAAGCAGCTCACGTACCAGAACATGGCGTACTTTAGTCTTCGCCCGCAGTCTGGCCAGACTGAACAGTTTTCCTGAGCTGCGGGGCACATTACTAACGTGCTCTTTAAATAACAAAAAGAAAAATACTGCGCCATTGACTTTAGACCGGGTTTCAGTTGGTCAGTGGCTCAGTCTATTTCTGTTGCTTCAAAACAGCAACGCGCAACAATGCGCCAGAACACACACTCGTTCTCAGACCAGCGGCCCATGGGCGCACAAATGCATTTGCTATTTAAACATCGCGGCGCAGGACGTGAAAATGAAAAGTGCGTCGGGCTGAAACTAGCAAAACACACTTGCGTCGCGCTTGGCGCTGCATTGCGCTGGGTGTAAGATAGGTCTTGTTTACTGAAAAAAAGTGAGTTTATGCTTAAAATAAATAAATAAAACAAGATTATTTTTCTGACTCCACTGGCAGATTTTTGTTCTTGTTTTAACTCACTTTAACTCAGAAAACAAGTCTTAATATCTTTTTGCTTCTCCAGTAAATGTATCTTGATTTAAGAATGTTTAGATATTTTTGTGCTGGAAAACAAGACAGAAACACTGAGGAAGAACATAATTTTTTTGCAGTGCATGTGTATAAGAACTTGTTAAGAACTCATTTAATGAAATCAGACATTTTTTTTAATATCTCAAGATTGATGTAACCATTTATATAACATTACAGTAATGCGATGACTCTGTTATAGTTTAACTGTGGCTATCAAAAGTTGTTCATTAAAACGTTTTGTTTCTATGTAACAAAAACAAAGCAGAGTTTATATCTGACGTTAGCTTGTGGCTTTGATAAGATCAAACTGAGAGATAAAGAAGATAAGACCAAACTGAGAGATAAAGAAGATAAGACCAAACTGAGAGATAAAAGAATAAATGAAACCTTGTTCAGTAAGGTCAGTCTCTTCAGTCGGCGGATCAGCTTCTGAAAACCAAAGCAAGCGAGTATTCAACGCCTGTAAACTTAAAATAATCTGTACAGTAAACATAATGTAAACTTTCTGCCAACCTGTTTCTGGTGCGTCGGCTTTATCTACTGTACAACAAAGAAAAAAACAATGATCAGTACAATATGTTTTTTAAGTCGCACTCAAAAAATATTTTAGGCTTTGAATTGCATATAAAATGTCCATCCGTTTGCATTACACCGTTAACATGATGGTATTCACCGAAACTTGGCTGGATGATTCAGTTGACAATAGTACTTCAAAGATTGAAGGTTTTGGAACACCTATTCGACTTGACAGAGACAAACATACAACAGGCAAAAGTCGAGGAGGAGGTGTGTGTGTTTATATTAAGGAAAGCTGGTGTAAAACAGCAATGGTGCGTTTTAAGATTTGTAATTCAGATATCGAACTCATTGCAATATCAGTACGTCCTTTTTATCTCCCTCGTGAGTTCCCTCAGCTGATTTTTATTGTGGTATATACTCATCCACGTGCCAACTTTGATGTGGCTTTTGAGACTGTTAAAAGCACCCTAGATAAACTTGATCATTTATCCCCAGATGCTCCCAAATTTGCTCTACGAAATGCTCTACAAATCGTTATAAATTTACGTTTGTGCCTGAAGCAATACGGTTATGTAACACATGTAGGTGACTTTATTTATTTTTTATTATTTTTTTTTTTTTCTCTTGTTCTATGTGTTTTAATTGTATATGTCAAGTGTTTTATGTGAGGCACCATGTAAGCTTAAATTAATTACCCCATGGTGATCAATAAAGCTTTAAACTTTAACATACACTAAAAACTTAATGTGATGCATAAATGAAGTTGCACTAAAAAAACAGTTTATTATTTATTTGCATCTATTTGATTTGATGTAAATAATCATATTTTCAAAATGCATTGATTCAAATGGCTTAGATTCAGCATACATCTGTTCATTGTGAAAACATATTTTTCAGTTAAAAGCTATGAATATGACTAGTTGTGGAACAAGCTATATTCAGTATGAGGTTGAAAGAAATTGGATGTATTGATTATAAATATATCTGGTTATTGTGTATTTAAAACATGCTTAGAACAATCGCAGAAATATAACCAGTTTCATTTATCTATGACTGACAAATATGCATCAGATCAAGTTTATTCGATTGTTAAACACAAGGAAATGTTATATGCGATTCAAAAACATAAATCTTAGATTTAGGATTTAATATTTTTTGCGTGCACACGTGTAAATTCTTTAGAAATTACTTTTGTAGACAAATATGAATTGCCAACATAAAAACATAATATTTCAGCCCCGTTTATGCTATTTTAAAGGTTCCTAATTTTGTTTTGGAGTTTCCTACAATTGGTTTACATGCATCCAAATACACATTGCAGCATCAGCTCATTTCTGAGTGTCTGAAACAGTTCGATCAAAGATTCAGTCTCTCTAAACCCCGCCTTTCTGAGAGATGCTCTGCTCTGATTGGTCAGAAGGCACAGTCTGTTGTGATTGGTCGACCGCTTACAGCGTGTGTTGAAAATGAAACGGCCATTACCAAATTTGAATTTCATCTCAGAAATGATGGTGTATGTTTTACCGTATCAGTATCGTCAAAGTGGATTTGCTTTGGCAGCAAAAAAACAGCGTCTTTGAACAACACGAGCCAAACTCTTCCAGTCTCAGATACAACTGGTGTTTGAGGGCGGAGCTAAGTAGACATCGTTCACCGACAGCCAATGAAGACCATTCTGAAAATCTGTTACATTGTTACATAAGGTATGTAACAAAAAAAAACATGGAATTGCTGACGACTCGTTTCTGCAGTTCAGGACAATAACTTTATTTGTTGTGCACTTTGATCGTTAAAACTTTGCAGAGCTTTTACATTCATAACCAGCTCTATTACACCCTATATGAACGTGAATATTTGAAAAAAGCATAAAAAAGAAAAAAAAGAGCACCCCACTATTATAAGCTTGGGGAAAAAACTAAATAAGGATGAGTTTGGGAAGAAAAATGTCCCAGATACCTTTTTGGGAAAGCAATTTGAGAATGCCACAAAGCTGGACTGCCAAAGGACTCGCCACAAGTGTCACTAACACACACACTTTGAGCAGAGCTGGTGGAAAGACATGTGGTGTGAAGTGTCGTGTTTCTACCTGCTTCAACAGGAGCTTCTCCTCCAGCAGGTTCTTCTTCAGCTGATGAAGCAAAGTCAGGGAAATATGAGTCAGATGCATATGATGATGTTTGTTTATTGGAAATATGTGTGGCTATAGCATCACTTAATGTGATAACATCAATCCTGGAGGAATGTGTGAACGGGATGATTGTCCGACTCACTGATTCACACACAAGTGTTTCACGAGCAACATATTAAACATTGCATCTGTTTTTTCACTACATCTCGGCTATACTGACTCTTACCGAAACGGCAAAAAATGCAATAGTCAAAACCACATTATTATTACAGGCCCGATGAATTTCTATGACTTTTCCAGTCCTTCATGATTACAGGATAGTTTAAAAATCCTCTCATACGGAAAGAGCAACTTCTAGCGATGGAATATTTTAAGGCTGAGCATAACTAGAATAATCTTTGAGAAATTCCCTTGATTTTGTTCATGATTCTTACAGGCCCTTTTTTAATTTTCTAATACGTTAGCGTCCAAAAGTGATGCTTAGGAAAATTCACATCTTCACCCTTCATTCAAATATTATTAAAGATATTGTAGTCATATTGTGTAGTTGTGTTGCAGTCAATGTTTTATTAGTGATAATAACGCAATGAAACATGACAAATTGTGCAACATAATTTCCGGCCAGACTGTCATTCAAAGAGATTATGAACGCATGCAAAAACAAGAGAACCAACGAAATATTAATAACTGATTATGTTGTAATCAATGTATGTTTTGCATACTGAAATCAAACCTGTAGGTGAAGATCTTTTTGCCAAATAATTTTGTCAGATAAACATCTTGACTAAGTTTAGTGTTTTGTTCTGTCTTCATATTTACAATATTTAAAAATATTAAATATTTTCCTCATATTTTGACGGTTTCATTGAACTTATAGGATCATTAAAAACAAACATCACTTTTGGCCACTGCTGTATATCCAGGTTTTCTATGACTTTCTCTGATTTTAATATTCATGTTGTATTATATTTCCTTGTTATCATCTGTTATTTGTGTGTCTTTATCTAAGTGATATTTACCTGCTGGTGTTTCTGTCGCTGGCTGCTCGTCCTCGGCAGCACCTGGGAAACACACACACACACACACACACGAGCTGAAAACCTTCAAACATGGCAGATCTGGGTGATGTGTTGATCTTGTTTTGTTCAGGCGTTGTAAGTGTGTTGACACTAGTATTGGAAACCTGTACCTGAATCAGGCTTTGTCTCTTCAGCTTCAGTCTCTATTAACGACACAAAAGACAATAAATCACAATATTTCAAGGTTATCATTAAACAGACTCTATGATGCTGATGAATATGCATTCTGTATGAATGCATTGACTAACAGACTATATTACCTGGCAGAATATTCTGATTATTATTAATCATTGTAGTCTTTTATCAAACTGCATATTTCATGAAGCCAATTAGCTTTTATTTTTTTTTATAATTTTAGTTTTCATTTTAATTTTACCTTAATTTTTAGTAATGTTGTTTGTGTTTGTCATTGTATTCGTTTTTTTTTAATCTTTCTATTTAGGTTTAATTTATTTTTATTTCAGTGTTTTATTTATTTTCGAACGTAATTCAAGTTGCCAAAAATTTTGTTAAAGTTTTTCATCTAATATTTATATTTGATTTTATTTCAGCTTTATTTCAATCACTTCAATCATTATTTTTTTCATTTTTAATTTTGATTTTTAATTTGTTTTACTTCAGTTTTCATTTTTATTTATTTCCAGTTAGCAACTTTATTTCATTTAGTTGCAAAAGTTTTTTTTTTTTTTCCAAAACAAAACTTCAATGGAATTGGTACAAAACTTAGTTTTGGCACTTCTATGTGAACACACACATACAAATCACGGACATGAATCGAACAGGTAAATGGTCCTGAAACAATAGTCACTCTTTTGCTCCTTGTGGTCAAAAATGAAATGAATGGGAAACGAATTTCGTCTAGTGGAAGCGTTTGGCCAAACAACATATCACTGAAAGCTCATTTTTTGAGATATCAACCTCAAATCTGGAACACAACTTATGGATTTGATTTCTCACATTTTTAGAGTACAATTTGTTTAGGAAAATATCTATAATTAATATAAAAATTAAAAATAGTATTTTTTATTTAGTAATTTTGAAATTCTATCACTTTTTTTAAGTTTTCATCTGCCTAGTTTCGTCTTTCCAAAGAGACCAAAACTTCAGTCTGTGATCCAAAGCATTAAATATCTATGAGAGTTTAAGCTGGAAATGTTCAGGTCTATGCTCAAAAAGTGAATAAATGGATTATAACTACTGCATAAATATAATTTAGTATCATAAAATCCCTTCAAATTACAAAACGATCATTATCAAACTAAAATAATTTACATTCATTTGATTAAAAGCCACATTTGGTCATTTTTGAAAGCCACGTGAAGTTTTTAATCTAATATTTATATTTTATTTTATTTCAGTTTTATGAAAACAACTTTTAAAGAGGACCTTTTATGCCCTTTTACAAAGTCTTGATGTTGTTTTCGGGCTCTAATAAAACATTATATGATCCGGCTCTTATTCATGCAAATGCTTTTAAACCAGACAAAAGAGAAAGCACTGCCTTTGAATGTCCTGTCATGACACACACACACACACACACACACACACACACACGCACACGCACACACACACACACACACGACGCGCAGTATCATGCTCATAGACTGTTTGATAACTTTATTAAATTTCTGTACCAGTATTTAAAATATACTGTGTTTATGTTGTCTCTACATTCATTTGGAGATTAACTGTGAAATTATTACCTTATAAAATATATAAACTAATGTAAACCAATAAAAACATAAGTGTTTTTAATTGCAATTAATCGTGAATAATCACAGAAAAATTGTGTGATTAATCGAGTTAATTTTTTTAACCGATTGATTGACAGCACTAGTTTTAAATCAAGTCAAGTCGAGTCCTTCATTTATACAGCGCTTTAACAATATAGATGTTTCACAGCAGCTTTACAGTGCTAACAGGAGATTACAGTAATATACAGCAGCTCTAGAATAAAGGTATTGTCCAGATAAAGTTAGTTTTCACTGATTCACTTCCGTCGTAAAGATCATTAGTTATTAACGTAGCGGCCGCTAACACACACCGTTCTCTCACAGGAAACCCTTAATGTGTTCTGGCTGCTCATTTGCACAACAACAGTGTGTTTTAGTTCAGCTACACCTCTTATTAATGGTAAAATCACTGTAAAGTGCTTTATTTCAGTGTGTGTGTGTGTGTGTGTGTGTGTGTACCTGTAGGATCTGTGGCTTCATCCACAACTGTATCCACTGTTTCTTTAGTTGGAGGTTCAGCGTCTGTAACTTCACAATCACAATCACAGTCAGAGACGTGACACTAGATCTGAACATTACTGATTCCTGCACTGTAGAAAATATAGATTTTCATGATTTATATTAATCACAACTTTTTATCTTTTGTCAAATCTACTTAAATAATTAAGTGAGTTAGTGAGTGTGTGTGCGCGAGTGAGTGAGTGTGTGTGAGTGAGCGTGAGTGAGTGAGTGAATGTGTGTGTGTGTGTGTGTACACGCACGCACGCGAGTGCGTAAGTGTGTGTGAATGAGAGTGAGTGAGTGAGTGTGTGTGCGAGTGAGTGAGTGTGTGCAAGTGAGTGTGTGTGTGCACGCGAGTGAGTGAGGGTGTGTGTGAGTGAATGTGTGTGTGTATGTATGTATGTATGTATGTGTGCAAGTGAGTGTGTGTGTGTGTGCACGCGAGTGAGTGAGGGTGTGTGTGAGTGAATGTGTGTGTGTATGTATGTATGTATGTATGTGTGCAAGTGAGTGTGTGTGTGTGTGTGTGCACGTGAGTGAGTGAGTGAGTGTGTGTGCGAGTGAGTGAGTGTGTGCAAGTGAGTGTGTGTGTGCACGCGAGTGAGTGTGTGAGTGAGGGTGTGTGTGAGTGAATGTGTGTGTGTATGTATGTATGTATGTGTGCAAGTGAGTGTGTGTGTGTGTGCACGTGAGTGAGTGAGTGAGTGTGTGTGCGAGTGAATGTATGTGTGTATGTATGTATGTATGTGTGCAAGTGAGTGTGTGTGAGTGAGTGAGTGAGTGAGTGAGTGAGTGAGTGAGTGTGTGTGCAAATGAGTGTGTATGTGTATGTATGTATGTGTGCGAGTGAGTGTGTGCACGCGAGTGAGTGTGTGTGTATGTATGTATATGTGTGAGTGAGCGTGAGTGAGTGTGTGTGTGCCTGTGAGTGTGTGAGAGACGGCACACGATGACTGGTCGGGAAGCAAAGTGTAGTCTGACATGTTTCATGTCCACGACACGACAAGATTTTAGGAGTCGAAATCGGCTAATCTGACAGTGACTATCCTAACAGACAAAGAAATCGGCTAATCTGAACCAGCGTAAGGCAAACTTCCCTTTTTAAGTTAATGTGGTTCAGATAACATAATATTTGGAGTTTCTATTTATTAAACCAATCTCCTTTATTGTATTAACTCAAAAAATTTATTTCAATGAACTCAAATCTTTACAGTGTAAAGTTGCTGCCTTACATTTTTAAGTACCATCAACTTGGATGTTTAAGTCATTTCAACTTTAATTACATTAAACGGACTTAAAAAAATGTAACTTATAAAAAAAAAAAGATGAAAACTGCTTTACTTATTTTGAAGAGTTAAAGCAATATGTTGTCATAACTTATAGATCATATAATTCTTCACAGTGACATCAGAGGTTTTCATACTTTAACACATGGCGTCTCACTCGCGCCTCGAGCGAAACACAACCTTTGGCTCATCTTTCCTCAAACACACAGGTGACGATAAATCAGATACTCACGCGCTCCGCCGTCTGAAGCAGGCGGTAAATCATCCGTGGGTGTGTTGTCTGCAAATATATATATATATTCCATATGTTACATGTCAGGACAGTTCTGAGTTTCTACCGTAAGATTAGAAACATTCAGTCGGTGAGTTTATCAAGAACAAACCTGTTCAAGGCCCTCCGTATCACGTTCACAAGACGTCATCAAATGACACTATAGCTTAATATTAATATTAATACAATAAGAGCTGAAGACATTTACCATCACAAACAGCATTACACGGAAACATCACTGAAGAAAGTGGATAGAATAATAAATCTTAAAGGATTGTATAATTTACTCGTTCTCATGTTGTTTCCTACACTTTCATGATCCAAAAAGCAAGTCAACTCAACAAAGTTGCTGCCTTCAATTTTTAAGCACAGTCGACTTGGATGTTTAAGTCATTTCAACTTAAATTAATTAAACTGACTTAAAAATGACATTTGAGTTGAATGAATTTGACCTTGAGTTGAAAAATGAGTTGCATCTTGTATTGAATCTTGAAATCGCTTATTTTGATGAGTTGTAAAAACATTTGTTGTCATAACTTATTGCTCATATACTTTTATACAGTGAAATTATGTTTTTGTGTCGCTCTTTACTGATAATCTTTTTTATTTTAATTCATGAAAGCGACTTTTAATAGTTTTCGTTCAGTTTTCATTTTTATTTATTTCCAGACCGTCAGTAATTTTAGTGATTCAACTTTTCTGCAACATTTCTTATTTTTGTTTAATTTTATTTCAACTTATTACTAACAACGATTTTTAATAGTTTTAGTTCAGTTTAGTTTTTATTTATTTCCATTTAGCGACTGTACTTCTTCAACTTCAACTTATTTCAGTAAGTAGGCAACATTTCTCATTTTTGTTTAATTTAATCGTTATATTTACTTTCAGCTTTATCTTAATTACTGAAAACAACTTAGTTTTAGTTTTTTTATAGTTAGTGACTTTAGTTCTAAGCAACATTTCTCATTTTTAATCTAATAGTTATATTTTATTTTAATTAAAACGACTTTTAATAGTTTTAGTTCAGTTTTCATTTTTATTTATTTCCATTTTAGTGCTTCAACTTTTCTGCAATATAATTTTTTTTTTGTTAAATTTTATTGTTATATTTTATTTCAGCTTTATTTTAATTACTGACAATGATTTTTTATCATTTTAGTTCAGTTTCTTGTTTCTAGGTAATAACTTCAGACGATAACGTTGTCAAAACAATCCTCATTCTCTGCGCAAACAACTAAAAATGCTGTAAAAAATTCTGTTGTCAGGCCAGTAGATGGCGATGTCACTTTGTAAATATGACATAACACTTAACCCGCATGTACATGACGTCACCGCTCTTGTTTTTGTAGTTTACACGGAGACTATAAAGGTATTGTTTTCAAAAACGTACACTTTAAAACCCATTATCAATAGTTCGCGTTTTCAGGCCCCCAAAACTAAAGGGTCAAAACGCATAAAAAGTTTTCATTTTTAGTTAACCCTGATCACAGATCCCCAAATGAAGGTGTCTTTTGATGTAAACTATACCTTTAAACTCTGAGTAAATATATCTAAAATGCAGGTGTTGAAGAGAGTCGTGTTGATCGTTTCGCTCTAAACACTTTTAATGTGTGTTTTCAGAGCATGAGTCGAAGAACAGGCCCCATTAGTCATTACAGCATTAGAAAGAAATGCTGGTGGAAGAAAGACAGTTACTTAACTAGTTACTAAAAAAACCAAACAACAACTCTGAATCGGTGCCTTTGAGAGCTTCACGACAAAAAGTTCACTTCATGCTCTGAACAAAGATGAGGTTTAGAACAGGGCGTTCCAGAGCACAAAACCTGGTCAGTGGTTTATATGTGGAGAAAGCCAGAAATGTCTGCCAACGGTTAGAAATGGTGGGGAATCATTAATGATATGGGCACACGTCTCGAGAACGGCATCTGATCGTATCCATGGCTTGAGAACATGAGGCCGTTTTACAGGACGCTGTGTAAACTGTTCTGCGTAACGACTGAAGGATCTAAAGAGTCTTAATAGTGCGTGTGTGTGTGTGTGTGTGTGTGTGTGTGCGCCAAGAGAGCAAGCGTACATCTGTGTTGTAAATAAGTTTGGAATCATAAAAAAAATATTATGTTTATGAAAGAGTCTCTTCTGCTCACCAAGACTGCAGTTATTTGATCAGAAATACAGTAAAAATTGTGAAATATTGTTTTCTATGTGAATATACAGTAAAGTGTAATTTATATCCTGTGATCAAATCTTCATATCCTACAATATCCTACTCCAGTCTTCAGTGTCACATGATCCTTCACAAATCACTCTAATATGAGGATTTGATGATCAAGAAACATTTATGATTATTATCAGTGTTGAAAACAGTTTCATATTTGTGTGGAAATTGTGATGCATTTTATTTTCCAGGATTCTTAGATGAATAGAAAGTTCAGCATTTATTTGAAATATAATCTTTTGTAACATTATAAATGTCTTTACTGTCACTTTATCAATTTAAATCAATATCAATTTACGAACCCCAAACTATTGAATATTAATGTATCACGTGGTTTCCACAAAAAAATATGCGAATCATCATATTAGAGTGATTTCTGAAGGATCACGTGTCAAATCAGAAAACAGCTGATTTACATTGTAATAATATTTCACAATTTGTACTGTATTTTGATCAAATAAATGCAGCTTTGGTGAGCAGAAGAGACTCTTTCATAAACATGAAACGTTTGACTGGTAGTGTAAGTTTAAAAAATAAATAAGTAACTTGATTAAATTCTCTTGATAACAGTGTTGTACAGGACTGGATTGAATTATTTTATTTAATTGTAAAAAAAATTCCAGTTTGGTTGAACATTATTCCAGTTGAAGCCGGTAAAAAAAAAATCTAATTTTTTTTTCTTTTTTTGTGCAACTTTTATATTAGAATACTTTTCTTCCAGCAGAATGGTGTAATATCAAAATACATCTGTAAGAAACAGCAAAGAATGGACCAACTTCCTTGTTAAAAGTGAACAGTTGGATCAACTTTAAAAAAAATTAAGAAATTAAGTTTTCTCAACTTAAATTATCACGTTTTTCACGATAAAATGTGATAATTTAAGTTGAGAAAACTTAATTTCTTTAGGTGTTACCAATTGAAGTAATTTTTTTTAAGTTGATCCAACTGTTCACTTTTTACAGGTCCGAGATATTACAGTACAAAAGTGCATTAAAGTGATATTTTGTCCAACATCTGCACTTCAACAGAAATAGGCATCTATAGGACGCATAATCCTTTCAACAACACGAACGAAATGCGACAGAGACGTTCCCGTAAATTCAATCACATCCGTAAATTTCTCCCATGATAGAGATCTCACTCTTTGAAGTTATATGATGTAGATCGATGGTTCTTAACTGGTTTCGCCTCAGGACGCAGATTTGTTTTGTTGGATATCAAGTAGTGACAATAACAAACCCGTATCTCATATCACCTACGTCATATTTTCTTTTGTTTTTCATTTAGCTGCTGGTTTTTAGGCATGAGGGCTGTCTGTGTACATTGACATCTATTTAATTTGACTTCCAATTCAGTCTTTGACGTCAACAACCAAGAAGGACATTTGAAGGGTTTCCACTTTTAAAAGCTGATAATTCTAATATTATCTGTTGATTAATTGTGTTTTTAGCATCATCCCCCCCCCCCCCCCCCCCCCCCCCCCTGTTACCAGTTGAGAAGCACGGCTGTGAATTGTATTGTTCAGAGATATGAATCTTATCATCACCTTCATCAGGAACGGTTTCAGCAAGGTCATCCGCCGGAGACTCTGAATGTGAGATAGGTAAATTAGCAACCCATATTTATCATCTTTATTGTGTGCCAGGTGATATATTGACCACGTCAAAAGGTTTACTTGAATAAACACACGGCTCTTATGAGGTACTGTGAAATAAACCTGACGTTAGAGCTGTAAAGTCTTGCCAATTCTGCTTTTTATTGCTTTGGCAGAGAGCAGAGGAAGTTTTCTGGAGAAGGGTGTGTTCACTAAACAGCTCTGGCAGTTATTATGATCGAAACTTACCGCCATTCTCAGCACCTTCCTCTCCATCTGCTGGAAAACAGACAAAAAACAGCGTTATATAACATTCGAGTGAACCTAGCATTCCCAAACAACTAATAAATCCAGTACAAACTGGTTCATTTACACGACCAGTCATACGTTTGGTCACACTGAGTTAATTTAAGCTTTCATTTTTCATAATATTGCGATGCACAAATTCACCTTGTTCACCAAATTCATTCAACAATGATCAATACATTACAGCATCCATTAATCTCTTGGTTAACATTAGTTATTAAAAGTACAGCTATATTTCATGTTAGCTCAAGTTCATTAAATAATATTAACTGGGTGACACTTTAGTTTAGGGTCCAATTCTCACTATTAACTAGTTGCTTATTATCATGCATATTGGCTGTTTATTAGTACTTATAAAGCACATATTAATGCCTTATTCTGCATGATCATATTCTACATCCCTTAATCACCCAATACCTAAACTTAACAACTACCTTACTAACTATTAATAAACAGTAATTAGTAGTTTATTGAGTCAAAAATCATAGTTAATAGTGAAAAAGTGTGACTATTAACAGATATTACAAATAATAGTGCTAGTAATACATATTAACATCTTTATCAATCTAAATCTTTTATTCGTACTGTACATTTAAATGTTATGATGCACAAATTTGCAACTGATTTTAGTAGTTATTGCTTTATTTTTCATTTATTTTACAGACAAAGCAGCTTAAAATGTGCCATTTGGTTATCAGTCACAACATGATCACAATTTTGATATCAAAATAACTCAAATGTAATAAGGAATAAGTCTGCTACTAATGATCTTTGACTGAACCAGACACAGCTTCAGTTTTAATGCAAATGTAGATTGTAATCTGTCAGTGGCTTTGTTTTATTAACTCACACATGAACTTCACGCTTTTGGGATTATAAAATGACGCAGATCCACCATCTTTCCATTCAAGCGAAATCCTGCTTGTATTTCCACAATTGCTAATGAATTCAACACACTTAAGTGATTTACTTCCCTAAGCTTTTAATTTCAACCGCCGCTCTTTGAGGTTTTTGGCGCAGTTGTCAGATTAAGAGACAAAAGAAGTTTACTCTGTGAGTACGAGGAGGATGGAGACACACCTGTCCACACAAACACACACAGGAGCCAGTGAACAAAGACGGTCGCCCTCACAAAATAAAAAATCCAAGGCTGTAGGAATGAATGCATTAGACATTGCTGTGTGTTGGGGGAGAGAGAGAGAGAGAGAGGCACGCAAACTCCCTCGGGTGAATCAAAAGCATCCCTTTCGTAACTCCAATGCGTTTTCCGTGTAGGGTGTGTCTACATCTGGGACTAGATTGAATTTCTGGGACTACACCTCAGTCTTTCTCAATTTACAACGTTGAACTAAATGCGTGTCTCACGTCTACATCTGGATGAAATTTCACATATTTGCAACAAACACCCCCATAAATCGCCATAGACATTAAGAACATGTTTCCCCAATATTCAGATTTTTTATGGCCTTTTTTCAAACATTTGCTTCCATCCTGTGAATATTTCAGAAGTGTTGTACATGGATGAAGTCATTGAGAGACTGAGCAGCCAAAGCTGTTAGTCAAGAACACAATGTACAAAGAGCTGGGTAAGACTTTACAGCTTCAGCGTGTCTAACAAGTCATCCTCACAGGGTCTTATTTTAGTGATCAATAACACATAACTCATAATGCTTGAATTTACACTCATATATATATGTATATTAATAGTCATTTTGTGCCAAACACGTGATCTTGGAGCTGATCTAGACTCACTCTACTAAACAAAGACATGCATGCTTCCCATTTCATCTAGGACTCTCTCTTTGTCATATGTATTAATTTATACAATATTAATACATGTATAGTTCATAAATACACACTAAACAAGCATGGAGGCAGAAAACAAAGAAACTTAGGGTTACACTTTATTTTAAGGTGTCTTTGTTACACTGTAATTATACATTACTGAGTAATATTAAGTAACTACTCTATGGTTAGAATTAGGGTTTGGTTTAATAATGCATCATTTATAGTTATTAATATAGTAACTACATGTAACATGTAACAATGACACTGTGCAATAAAGTGTTAGCAAACTTTGGTAGGCTACTTTTCATTAAAACGTGAAAGTTTTTTTTTCTTTTCTTTTTTTCCCCCTCTCTCTGGCAAAACTGTTCCTTACCTTGCATCTTTACTCCAGTCACGATTAAACTTCCAAGGACGAAAATCCACACGTATGACATCATTGTGGCTTGAATGAAACTGAGCTGAATGAGGTCTAAAACGAATCTTAATGCTTTTAACGCGTGTAGATTTTCGTAGTACACTTCGTGTTCGCACGCATGTGGTTGGTGTGCAACTTTCCGACAACCTTTTGTTGTACAAACTTTCCTGGGTGTGCAGCTCTGAATCTAATGCCCACCCACATGTGGGATTGACTTGTGCAGGATCCAATTGCAGGTTTGACTCTGTTTCTCAGTAAAGTCTCATGCACGGAGGATGCACGAGGATCCCCTCCTCCCCCTCCTGTATCTGTATCATATCATGACATAAGCTTCAACAAAAGCATGCATATCTAGACATCGCGTATGGCGTTTCTACTGAGAGAGGTTATTGATCCTAACTGTCTCGCGTTTCCCTTTAGAAACCTCATTTAAATTCATAGCGGTGCGTGTTTCTTGACATGCATAAACAATTCAACCATGTGTTACATGCACAGAAAGCCCTTTGCCCTCTGCCGTGCAACACACACCCGAACCCGCGACACGAAACAGCGCGTCTCGATAAACGTTTCCTAAACGATGCGAAGGAACTTCCCCAGAACAACGAAACGAATGAATGGAGCTGTTTTAAAACCCAGTGAGCTGCCTACCTAGGCATCGGTTTTGGCTTTCTGCTTGCTAGAAACCCACCCATGCCTCTAGTTTTAAGACACAGCTCCATTCATTCGTTTCGTTGCTCTGGGGAAGTTCCTTCTCAACGATTAGGAAACCTATTACTATTGAACTTGAGCCACCCAGCGGGCGAACAGTGTGGCAAGCCGTTTTAGCTTAAAGGGGTGGTTGATTATGATTTCACTTTTCTAACTTAACTTAACTTGAGTTAGTGTGTAATGTTGCTGTTTGAGCATAAACAACATCTGCAAAGTTACAACGCTCAAAGTTCAAAGCAAAGGAAGACAAGAAATCGCTTTTTAAGGCCTACAACAAACGGCTGGTAGGACTAGCCAAGTCACATTTATTTATTTAGCGCTTTTTACAATAGATTGTTTCAAAGCAGCTTTACATTGATAACAGGAAAATAATGCAACAAAGTTTGTGTCCAGAAGAAAATAGAGTCACAGTCCAGTCTTAAGTTCAGAGATGTCTCATTTTTGTTTTAAAAAAGGTATTAATTTAGTTCATTTATATATAGCCGCTCTGGAGAAAACCGTGATGTCATCGTCCAGCTCAGTTCAGTTCTCATATACCTAATGGTGTCAATGCAGGCAGATCAATATTATTGTTGAATATTAAATAAAATGTTCAATTTAATGTCCCCAACTAAGCAACCCAAAAGCCAATGGCAACAAAAAGGCAACAGAGCTTCCTCTCGGATTTGTGACATCACAAACCCTAAAATTTACATAAACCCCGCCCCTGGGAACGCGATTTAGTAGCTAGTGGTTGCTGTGCGAGTCTTTAGCCTCCTTGTTAGAGCGCCTGACTCTCACGCCGGAGACCCGGGTTCAAGGCTCGCACAGGCTCCCACAGAGTAGGACCCGGGTGGAGGGGTTACATTGGTGCCGTGACCCGGATGGGAGTGAGGTTTAGGGGGGTGAGTGTAACGGAGGCCAGCTAGTAGTCGCTGTGCGAGTAAAACCTCACTCCTCTGATCTCAATATGCGCTCTAACGTAAAACCTCCTCTGATCTCAATAGGTGCTCTAGCGTAAAACCTCACTCCTCTGATCTCAATAGGCGCTCTAGCGACAGATCTTGAGATCAGATGAGTGAGGTTTATTTTACATCTTGTGAAAAGGGCATTATAGGATTAAAATGTTAAAAATGAATTAAAATGTTCCCAGAGTTACTTGTCAAAATTGCATTTTTACTAGTAAGAATTAAATTAGAGACCTCTCTAATGTGGGTCCTTGACCATGGAATCGGGACCTATGGTATTAAGAACTGAACTGTGGAGCTCTCTAATTTGAATTCTTACTAATAATTCAATTGTAGAGCTCTGTATTAAAAATAAATAAATGGAAGTCAATGGAGACATATGTCTAGGAAAAAAATATTTGTAGAGCTCTCTAATTTAATTCTTACTAGTTAGAATGGAATTACAACGAGTGAGGCTGGGGACATTTTAAGCTAAAACAGCTTGCCATAGAACCGCAATGGACAAATCGCTCAGGAGTTAATAATCCAAAAGCTTATCTCTTAAAACAGGTTTGGTAAAACCGTGATGTAATTTTAAAACACCTTCAGGACTTACAAAATGAAAGTTATGCAAATTCTTTGTTTACATAATGTAATTTTTCAGATAGGGTGTGACTTGCTAGTCCAAAGAACAGTTTTTTTTTTTTTTTTTTGTGGTTTGTAAGTAACCACAAAAAGTGTACACTGGGGGGAAAATGGAGTAGGATTTACTTAGAGACAGTTTCCCCTTGCTCAGTTTCCCAAAAAACGGCAAGAAACGTGAAATTTCGAGACTGAAATAGTAGCATATTTTCTTGTAATAGGCCTACGCACTACAATAATCGTTGTTTTATTTACGACTGTAAGAAACTTTTTTCTTTTTTTACAGTGTATTAACTTAGTTTACAAGTTATTTCAGTGCGCGAATTTGACCTAGCGTTAGACGCTCGAGAAATCAGCGATCGCTTGTCAAAGTCCTCCCGGGAAGTCGGTTCCCTTTCGTCGGAGCAAGATGGCGGCGTAGCCTACATTCTCTTAGCCTATTTAACACACAAAAATGCAGCAAGGTTTTTTAAACTCTACTCCTAGAAACACCAAAAATGTGCATCAGGTCCGTTTAGCTTTTTTAATGTTTTTAATTAAGTCACTGTAGACTTTATCGTTGCACACGAGCAATTCAATTGTTATACTACAATGCAATTATATGTTGTGCAGGGAATTAGCATTTTGTTGTAAATAAAAAAGCCGGACAATGTCACTGCTATAGGCCTAAATAATATACGTCTCTCACTGACACGCCCCCAACTCGTAAACATCGGGGCTTAAAGAAAACCCCGAGCTTCCCACTCTTATTTACGACTCTGTGGCAGCGTTCGTGCGTTCAGCTCGTAAATACAATCTTTTCGACGCAACATTAACCACAAACACTCACCATCAGATGTTGACGAAACAGTGATTTGTCTCATTTGGAATTTTATAGTTGTGTCATAAACATGTCACAAAGTAAGTGTTTTGTTAAAGTAAAAATATAGTTTAGCCTACATTTGGTTTCATATGCAAAAATGATTCCGCAAAACGACCCAGCATGCGCCCCAGAAATCTTTAAACCCCAAATCAATCAATGAGAGTCAATGCGGTCTCCCCTTCACGCAGAGCTTCATTGGACAATTCCATCTGATGAAGTTGAAAAGGCGAATCAACCTGTTCCACACCAGAGCCTCTGAGTCTCTCCTCTCCAACATGATCAAGACAATCTGCCTTTCTCTGGATGATCGCTCGTGATGTCTTCAGCTCTGAATAATTCGCGGGGAATGTCAGTGCAGGAGATTCCATCAAAACCCAAAGATCTGCTCAGATGGTAGAGCATCCATGCGCCTCAGTGGACTGTTGCGAATTGAACTGAAATGCAGTCTCTCATATCACCAGTGACTAAGGCTATCCTTGTAGCGCTGTTTATTTTTGCCATTTTGCTGATCCTGTATGTAATACTGTGGTATATATGCAGAGACGTAGACTGTGATCACGGCATCTGAAGCATTGATCAGTGGAGAAGTCAGGGTGACCTCGGTAAGTCCTTCCTCATTAACACCTTATCTTTCCTGCATCGCGTAATAACAGTGGATAGAAATCATAATGAGTTATGCATCGTTCGTTTTCCATTACATCCGTTATATCTCACTATTGAACGCTTTGAAGTGATAGAAATGTCACTCTGCAGTGACTCAAGCATCTTGTTCATTACAATGAAACGACGCGCGCGCTTATTTACGAATAATTGAATGCATTCGTTATCCATTGCGCTCAGGAACAAATTTTGCTCGCATGCACGTTCTGCTGAGGGTAGTTTATGTTTATTAAAAATAAATGAAACAATAATATTCTTAGAACATGATGAATCGGTTCCCCAAAATAGCTAATAAAACACGAACCATAGCCTATTAACGATAAGATCGCTAGAGCATAAAGGTGAGTCCAATTTCAATTTCCAAGCATTTCAACGCATATTTCATTGTCGAAAACAAGTTACTAGTTAAACAAAAGTCCAACGCAAAACAGCATCTTCACAAATTACCCAATTCTTATCCCATTTTGCATCTATAAATAGGCTCCTCCAAATATTGCAATCGATTGTTTGTTTGTTTTTTAACTTACATGCTACTTATATTTGTCTAATGTTTTGGTTTTTAACACATTGGATTAAACGTTCCTCTTTCCCCGGCTCTGACCGCAGCTTTGCAGCAGTTTATCGCAGTCTGTGGTCTGTGAACTTGGTAAAAGCATTTCATTCGTGCAGATCTGGGACTTGAGGAGACAGACAGCCTGTATAAAGGGTATAAAGGTTTTTCTGCTTCCCTATAGAGATCGCGAACAACACTCTTCTTTTACCGTGTTTACTGTCTTCGTGTAATCCTTAAACGCGTGCCTTTAATCTCTCGGTTAATGAACGTTAGTTGAAGCGCTCTAAACTCTATGTGAACCATGCATATTTTCATGCTCGACATGCTCACATTATTGGTTAAAATGGCCATTATGGGTTGTGAAGGAGAACCCAAGGGCAGATGCAAATATCCCCCACTGCAGTGTGTTTGAGGAGCGCACTGTTGAACTCATCTCAGCAGGGTTCACTAACACTGACTGCTGTTCCAACCCGATCTCACGGCAGTTCGTACGAATTTTACGAGTTGCCCAGTTCGTATTCGTACGAATGACCTACCGCTGACCCCGCCCCTAAACCTAAAGGTCACTGGGGTTTAGACAGATCGTACGAATTCATACGAATCAGTCACATTTTACTCACTCAGTTTTGCATTTACACCAGTCACTTCGCAGAACAGAATTTAACCTGGCAAAGTTGGGCACATTTATTCATGCATATGTCAGATCAAGTGTTTTTGAGTGAGGAATTAATAGATCTGGGTTGAAATGGTTAAGTTTATTGTTATTCCCAGTGTGGTCTGGAATGGGAACAGACAGAAGGAGCATCCCCAGATAACTCATATCAAGAGCTCCTGCTGGTCCAGTGCTTCACCACTGTCTGCCTGTCTGTCACTCAACAGGTTTTGATGGTCATGCTGGGAATTCACTTGATCTGAATCCCTTTGTTCAGTCCTTTGAAGGCAAAATGGCAATGCTTTGTAAGACTAGCCTGTATATGAAAAGCTCCACATAAATCTATATTTATTTGTGTTTCAAAGCAGTAATGAGGGAACCCTTCAGTGCATCACTGAAATGTCATTCTGCTTACATTCTCATCTCCATTCAGAGGATGCATTGCCAATCCCCTGGTTACGATATTTTTACTAATTAGATGCAATGCATTTCGTGAAAAATCACACTATGAAAAGCAGCAGCAAAAATCAGGTAAACCTTTAATATTACTTCTCACACATTATGTTTTTTATTTTATTGTTGTGTGCTTTCCTGAAGCTCAAACAGTGGAGCAACGCCAACATCTTACATTCGATTCCCAGTGAAATGAACATTCCTGAACTGATAAAAACGTACTCCTTCAACACCGTGTTCTTTGGATAAAAGTGTCTGTGAAATGCATGAATGTAAAATGAAATTCCCTCGGAGTGTAGTTCATAAACTGACACCAAAAAGACATAATTTTTCCATTTTTAGTTTGGGTCTGTGCATCTGCGGTTAACCATGAAATTGCGCACGAACATTCAAATCGTCATTTCACAACACCTCAGAGTGACAAAACTTTGCATGCATGTTTATGACCCTAAATGAGAAATTGATGTCTGGAGGGAATATTTGTTTTTAATGACCCTACAAGCACCATCACAATATGAGGAAAATATTTTATGTTTTTAAATATTTTAAATATGAGGGAAGAACAAAACACTAAACTTGGTTAAGGTATTTATTTGATGAAATGATTTGGCAAAAAAGGCAAACTACATGCAGCAACAAGTTTGACTTTATCAAACCTTAAAAATGCATAGAAAAACAAAAGGCTGATAGGAAAAAGCTTACATTGACTACAACATAATCAGCTATTAATAGCCTATCTCGCTGGGTCTCTCTTGTTTTTGCATGTGTTCATAATTTCTTTGTATGACAGTCTGCACAAAAATGATGTCGGCTGATTATCACAAATAAAACAGTCGACTTCAAGAACAACTACGCAATATGACTTCAATAATATCTTACCTAATATTTGAATAAAGGTTGAAGATGTCAATTTTCCTAGTTTGGACATCTGTTTTAGGCCACTATACTGTACTTTGGACCTCATTCGATAGTGTCAATGCAGTCAAATGGATAATATGACTGAATATTAAGTCACTAACTGAGAAAGCATCATCATCTGGCCGGCGGGTGTCTTGCCCGTGAGAAGGCAGCCAGGTTGTGTTTGGTCAGAGAGAGGAGGAGGCATCAGAGATAAGGAACTCCTGGAAACGTAATCGAGTGGCAATCTTAGAAAGTGGGCCAGAACGGGTTCTCGCGGGACGAATCTGAAGCAGTCCATGTTTCTCTCCTGCGAAAGCGCCAAACGCTCACTTTCAGCTGTCAGTCGGGTTCCTTCCAGCCAAGCTGCTGTGTGACACAGGAGATATAATAAAGTCAGACATGGATGCGCCAAAGAAAAGGGTTTATAAATAGACCATATGAGTCAACCGTTATGTAAAGTTACATTTTTAACGGCCTGTTTGTGTAATCCAGATTTCAATTGGATTAGAGATGCTCTGTTTACATGGCCGGCAAATTCCGTGTGGTTACATTGCACACAGTTTTATTTTATTTAGCTACTGAAAAGTGGGTAACAGTTTGTTTTATATAGAATTGTTCTACATACAGCATTCAATGCAATTACAGCAGAAGTAACTAATTCAATTACAAAACAATCACAGAGTGATGACACGACTCAATGACAAACTTAACCAGAACCAGGTGTGCAGCGTAATTAGTAACCATAACAACAAATGAAGAGCGGGAACGTTGGAAACAAAGGAAACAGAAACAGAACGCAGGAAAACAATGTGATGCAAACTAAACAGAACATAAATAGAGTTCGGTGATATAGTTACATTTTGCGATGATCAAGCAGTGGAGAGTTGCTATATATAGTATATAGCTTTACCTGAGTGTACCGTATGGTAAGGTTGGATATACAGTAGTTGTATAATTTGTTATTAATTATTAAATTGTGTTATTAATTCATTATGTGGTGATCTTGAGACCTGTTGTGCCCACATGAGTGACGTCCGGCCGAGGAAAATTCACATCTTCACCCTTTATTTAATAACATTATTAAAGATTTTGTAGAAGTTGTGTTTGGAGTCGATGGTTTTATTTGTGATAATAATTTGGCCAGAAATTATGAACATATGCAAAAACAAGAGAGAACCAATGAAATATAAATAACTGATTATGTTGTAGTCAATGTTTTCTTACAACCTATAGCTGTAGTTTGGCTTTTTATTTTTATTTATTTATTTTTGGTCAAATAATATTGTCAGATAAATAGTTTAACATATTTAAAAAAAAATCGAATATTTTCCTCATATGTGTCCTTGGACCACAAACCCAGTCTTGAGATATGAGATTTATACATTACATGAAAGCTGAATAAATAAACATGAAATAAGCTTTCCACTGATGTGTGGTTTGTTAGGATATGACCATATTTGGTCGAGATACAACTATTGAACATCTGGAATCTGAGGGAGCAAAAAAATCGAAACATTGAGAAAATCTCCTTTAAAGTTGTTCATTTATGTTCTCGATTGTGCTGCATTCACTCACAAAAATATTTTTTTGATATATTTACGGTAGGAAATTGACTAAATATCTTCATGGAACATGATCTTTACTTAATATCCTAATGATTTTTGGCATAAAAGAAAAATGGATAATTTTGACCTATATAATGTATTGTTGGCTATCGCCTCAGATATACCCGTGCGACTCGAGACTGGTGACGTGATCAGGGTCACATATTTTAATGGTTTAATCGAATGTATAAGGTCATTAAAAATAAATATCCGCTCACTCGGCCACTATACTGTCTAATCTCAAGGTCATTGTGAAATATACAGCAAGTCTTATTTAATTGCCTTTCAGTTCTCTCTCAGCTCATGCACGGAAAACGTGAGCAATATTTGGAGCAAATATATGGCAAATAATTTGGTTCAAAGTCATCCTGAAGCGGATAGTCTGAAGCGTAACGTGTGGCACCGGTGAATGCTTTAACATCGGCTGGTAATGAACAGCATGGCATGGGAATGTTTGCTCTCTCTCTCTCTCTCTCTCTCTCTCTCATAACTTGTCAGCACTTCTTGCTGATTCTGGCTCTGAGGATAAACGCTGTATTCTCTGAGTCGTGGAACAGCTGGCACTGAAACTTCACGAGTGTTTTAGCTCAGTGTTTTACAGGAGAATGCGTGTCTTCAACGAAAGTGAGCGTTTGAGAAAACCATTCAGTGTTTTTAACCAAACAGTTATCGGCTGATAATCTTCAAAATGGTCTATTATTATTATATGCTTATAAACTCTTAGTTCTTTAGCAGGGTTCAATGTAAGTTCAACATATAGTCAAACCAAAGTTTATTCACACACCTTTCTCACATTATCACAGTTTATTCGCTATAGTTTAGAGAATGGTAATAAAATATGAGCAGAACTCAGTTGATATCTGACTGGTTTTGTCCGTCCTTCTGTTAGACTGTCTCACACATGAATTATGTTGAATATCTGTCAGCTGTTAAATTTAACTACACAATTAGATAATACCAGTTTAGCTCAACCAATCACCAAGCAATGCTTCATTGTGTTCAGTCTGTGTGTAAAAAGAGCATTAGCAATTAAAGAAGAAACACACTTCAGCAAAACATGATCAGCTCAAAGTGTCCAAATCATTTTTTTCTCCCAAATTTATATAAATGTCACAGGTAGTCTCTGTATGAAGAATATTTGGGTATAATATGTCACAGTTTACTTTATTTTGCTCTCCTCACTTACATAATGAACTATAGTGTCCTGATCATACTAGTGAAATATTAAAAATGATATCTGGTGTCTGAATAACTTTTGCTTTGACTGTATAATAGCTTTCTATCTTTATTTTGTTGTTTTGTTCAGGTTTGCCCAAAGAAAATGTCAAAGTTGCAGTAGTGACGTGTGGCGCCACAGACTCGGATGAGCCGGTCAGACTGTTGACCAATCATAGGTAACGTCCAGCCGTTCCTTTATTAATTATAATCTAATCATCCGGCATTGAGATCTGTGCTTCTGTTCTGCAGAAATGACTCAGCTTGTGTTGTGTCATTACGCCTCAGAAAACGTTATTAGGACGTTCAAATAAGATCACTGGCTTTTTCAGATGTACAAGTGTGGCATTTGAGTCTGGCTTTGATTTATAACATTGTACATTAATAATGATAATAATAAAACACTAAACTGACCATTTATCATTGATTTTCCAGAAGAATAACTGTACTTGTGACGTACACGGTTATACTGTGATGTGTGTTATTTTACTCTCCTAAAGGACGGGCGAAAACATTGCCCTTTCTTGTTTCTGAAACAATTATTAATCTGTGCTTATGAATATTCTATGGAAATGCAGCTGTACTGAATCACAGATGTCGCGCCGGCTGATTGTTGTCTGTTATAATGTGTTTATGAGGAAGATTTTTGATGATCTTCTCTACATATGTCCATAAACTTCAAGAGCTTGTCAATCAAACACAGCAGATTCGAGACTAAATTCATAATTCAACTGAACAGAATTGAATTGAATTAAACTGAATTGAATTGGCCACTTCACACAAGATATTGAATACAATGGCAGGAAGAGGAGTTTATTAAAAGAAAATCAAGTAATTTTTGTTTACTATTATTTAATCATGTTATGACAAATGTATTTTCTGATACGTATTTTTTGAAGATGTAGACTTCGCCATCATTTCTGCTTTTCTTATTTTGACTTTTTATCTCATAATTGACAGTCATAATAATTTCTTAATTTTTGTCATGTCATAATTTTGACTTCTCAGAACTTTTGTTGTTGAAGACATATTTAAGCACATTAATGAAAATAATAATTTTGACTTTTTATCTCATAATTTTGACTTTTTAATCTCATAATTATGATTAGGCAAACTTCATAATTTCAACTTTATCATAGATTTTTTTATATCAGAATTATTACTTAGTATGTCATAATTATGATTCCTAATTTCAACTTGTCAGAACTTTTGTTGTTGAAGACATATTTAAGCACATTAATGAAAGTAATAATTTTATCATAGATTTGTTTAATATCAGAATTATTACTTAGTATGTCATAATTATGATTTTTGTCCTAATTTCGAATTGTCATTACTTTTTTGTTGAAGATCTAAACATTTATAGACAGTCAGTCATAATTTAGTCTAATCTCAAAATTTCATTTTTTATCTCATAATTATGATTTAGAAAAACAGTCATAATTATGAATATCTCATCATTTAAAATGATTCTCATGATCTCATACTTTTGACTTTTTAATTATTACTTAGTATGTGATATTTATGACGTTAGAATTTCGAGTTATGTCATAACTGTTTTTGCTGTTGAAGATGTAGACATTTTTAAGCAGTTTAATGATTCATAATTGAAGTTTAATTATTCATTTTTCAATGTCATATTTGCAACCTTTTTTTAATCTCAGAATTGACTAAGAAAAACAGACTTCTTATTTTATATACTAGTTACTTGAGTCATAAATTTTTTTTTTTTTATGTAGACATTTAAAGCAGATTTGTGAGCTCTTGTGAGACTGGCAGTGGTGTTGCTCGTTCCCTCAGCTTCAGCACAGTTAATAAGAGCAGATAATTAGGTTATACATTTAATTCCCAGAAGCCAGAAATATTACCTGGCAAATTAGCGCCTCTGGGCTGCGCTCTTAATTACTAATACTCTTATTAAGGGGATGATAGTGAAGCTCTGAGTTATTGTCGCGATGTCGATATGTGTCAGATTATAAAACAGCCAGTCTGATTGGAGGAGCTGATTTATTAACAGCATTATGTTGCATGCATTGCATATCTCACGTTCACCATGCAGAAGCTTTCAGTCTGTGGTCGAATGGCCATTGCAGATACAAATACATCTACCGATAATAATAGAGCCAATGAGATGCATAAATGGGTGTAACAATATATCATATATCAAAAATACAACAATATGTATCGTGTATAGTTCACCCAAACATTTCTGTTTTAGTGTCAGTTCTACATTAAACTACTGTATATAATGTTGAATATAATGTATAATAATGCAATGGGGGAATATTTGTGTGTCCTGATAATGCCAAATGTCTGATGTGTTCCAGTAAAAAGTGGCCTAGATTATTTTAAACACATCTAGTCAGTGTGAAATCATATTCGTCTAAAATAATTCAGTATTTCCAGCTTCAGAATCATGAATATTGTTATTCTTGTGTCAATATTGGGTTTCCAGCACCAAGTCCAAGCCTGTTCATTTACACACACAATGCAATATCAAAGTTAGCATTTTAATCAACAGTATATTTTTGTTAACCTTTCATATGTCTTGGAGTATCGCAGTAATATGGTGATATGTGTCGAATCGTGACATGAGGGTCTCGTTACACCCCTATAAATAACACTTATTTTTGTACAGTATATTCACTATGATAATTAAACACTGTTCATCAGTCAAGGGCTCAAAATGGACAAATATGGAATGAATAATACGTGTCACTTGTGCACCACATGCAGTTCTTCTGTCATAAACATCAGCTAATAAAGGGTTTTTGTCCAGCGTTCAGCCTCACATGATGAGCGGGAGGTTCTGCTGCTGTGAAGAAGCTTTGTGCGGAGAACGAGACGCTCAGGGTGAGTCCAGCTTTTACATCTCTCACTCATGACATGATGACCATCAACGAGCTGGTTATGAGTTATGATTAATGACACCAACTCTCGTGTAGGACATCATCACATCGTTTCAGGTTGTGGAGACGCACAATTAATGCTAATGCACGTCAGAATTGATAATGTTATATGTAATCATTTTGAAAAAATCTCATAATTTAACATGGTTTATCTCATACTTTTGACTTTTAAATATAAAGATTATTTCTTAGTATGTCATATTTATGACTTAGTATGTCGAGTTTTATGTCATAATTTCGAGTTATGTCATAACTTTTTTTTGCTGTTGAAGACGTAGAAATGTTTAAGCCGTTTAATGAATCATAATTTGACTTTTTCAATCTCATAATTTCAACCTTTTTTAATCTCATAATTATGACTAAGAAAAACAGACTTAGTCAATTATTATGTTTCTCGTAGTTTCATATTTTCTTATTTTACATCATAGTCATATTTTTTTTTTTGAAATGTAGAAATTTTTTATGAGCTCTTTGTAAAATCTTTCACTGATAAGATGCAGAGACCATCAATGAGCTGTTTATGAGTTATGATTAATGACACTAACTCTCGTGTAGGACATCATCACAGGGACGTTTGAGACGTTTCAGGTTGTGGAGACGCACAATTAATGCTAATGCATGTCAGAATTGATTATGTTATATGTAATATGTAATAATTTTGTAAAAATCTCATAATTTAACATGGTTTATCTCATACTTTTGACTTTTGAATATAAAAATTATTTCTTAGTATGTCATATTTATGACTTTTTTTCCTCATAATTATGACTTTTATGTCATAATTTCGAGTTATGTCATAACTTTTTTTGCTGTTGAAGACGTAGAAATGTTTAAGCAGTTTAATGAATCATAATTTGACTTTTTTTATCTCATAATTATGACTAAGAAAAATCAACTAAGTCATTATTATTATGCTTCTCGTAGTTTCATATTTTCTTTCATAGTTACTTGAGTCATGACAATTGTTTTTAAATGTAGACATTTTTTATGAGCTCTTCGTAAAGTCTCTCACTCATAAGATGCAGAGATGATGTTACTGACCATCAACGGGCTGTTTATGATTTATGATTAATGAAACTAACTCTCGACAGGGACGTTTGAGACGTTTGAGGTTGTGGAGACGCAGAATTAATGCTAATGCACGTCAGGATTGATTATGTTGAACTAACTAACAAAACGTCAGTGACAAGCTAAAGACAAGCTGGAGAAAAACAGGCATGAAGTGCTTTTATATGGTTTGCAAACAGTTATTATGTCGGAGCCGCCTGTCGTCTCTTCACATAAACACGTTTAAGAGGAAAACACAGTGTGTCTGTAGTAAAAGCGTATGTTGTTTTGCATATTGGCGATGGTGTTTGTGCATTTTGAAGAGAACGAGCCACAGAATACAGTGTTTTCATGTCGCGGCAGTGATGTGGTCCTGCTGTGATGAACAGAGCCAGTTTGTTTTACACCGTAGTTTCTTGAAGATGTATTGGTGGTGTTTTCAGGTTGCCCAGCAATGCTTCTGTATGGACAAGCCTTAGACGAGTCACTCTAGGCTTTAGTGAGTTATAAATCAGTCAGGGAAGTGCAGGTGGCTTCTCATGAGCCCCTGCTGGCGTTTGCTAGGAAAAGACGAGCCGCTGGATACAAATTACAATCAGTGGACATTACGTAACCCTATATGGCATACGTACTAGCTCATTACTAATTATCAGCATGATCAGAAATGAAGGAAACAGTCCTTCTGTCGTCTGACTGATAGTTTAGACATGTTTAGCAAGCGTCCGCCTTCAGCTTGTGTCTTTCTGCTGTCAAATCTGCACTGGTTTTTTAAAGCGGTGTATAATGCCCTTTTCACAAGATGTAAAATAAGTCTCTGATGTCCCCAGAGTGTGTGTGTGAAGTTTTAGCTCAAAATACCCCACAGATATTCTTATATAGCATGTTAAAGTTAAACACACCATTTTGTGTCTGTCCCTTTAAATGCAAATGAGCTGCTGCTTCCGGTACAGAGGGGGCGGAGCTTCAACAGCTTGCACTCACACACACACACACACGCACTGAAAATTTCAAAAACTTTTAGCCTTTTATGTTCAAACCGGAGTCAGACAAAGATGGAGAGACTCAAGAAGAAGAGACAACATGTAGAAGCAACAGGACATTTCTGAATGGTTAGTTGATGAGTTTATGCAGCTGATGTATAGTTATCTTCTAGTCATTGATTAGCATATTCTGTCTTGATAATCTATAAATCGTGTTCAAGGGGCGGGGTTTATGTAAATTCTAGGGTTGGTGATGTCACTAACCCGTGATGAAGCTTGTGTAGTCTCTACCAGCCGTTTGTTGTAGTCCTTAAAAAGTGATTTCTTTAAAAGTAAATATCTCCCTTTGCTCTGAACTTTGAGCGTTGTAACTTTGCAGATGTTGTTTCTGCTCAAACTGCAACATTACACACTAACTAAAGTTAGAAAAGTCAAATCATAATCAACCAGCCCTTTAAGTAAACATAAGAAAAACTTTAATATTGTTAGTAATATTTCAAGATGAACACTTACTGGATTGAAGCAACTTTGGTTAACTTGAAATACATCATTTTAAAGTCCCCCTGTGGTGAAAATCCAGCTTTTAATGTTGTTTATGTGTCTATGTGAATGCTGTTTTTAATATGCTTTAAGACAAACCACGTGTAAATTCATAAGTCCTTGTGTGTCATTGGTTTAGAGCTCATAGGGGTCGGAGTTTGCTACAGAATGTGGCAGATCAGCTGGAAAGTTGCACGTTATTTTCACCTATTTGCATTATGTACAATTATTTCGTAGCGTTTTCCAGAAATAGAAACACAAAGTAGAATCCAGCTACTGAAGCGAAGAATGGACAATACAGAGTAGCGTTTCTTAAAGCATCGTGAGCCTAATGCCGGGGTCAGACTACACAATACTTTAGTCTTTTACGATAGTCACTGTGTCAGATTTTGCAATGTCGACTCCTAAAATCCTTGTCAAGAAACACGTTGCTTCCCGACCAATCATCGCTTGCTCGTGCGTGATGTCACCGAAGAGGCGGAGCTAGCCACTAACTTAAAGTCCCCCTGTAGTCAATTATTTTATCCCTTAAAACTCATCTTTGATCACCAAAATGACATATTTAAACGTTTTTTCCTTGAATAAAATTCTTCATGTCTTAAAATATCTTGAATGTAACTCGACACCCTTGCCTCATTTAGTATGCGCGGCTCTATGAATATGCAAAAGAGCCCCGCCTCCACTCACTCACTCAGCTCAGAGATCCACTGGTTGACGATCACACGTTGATCTGATTGGTTACAAGGTAGTTTGTGACGTCAGAAACACCAGCGATTTCAAAGCGTGTTTTTGAGACTGTCTTTGGTTCACTGCAGTTTTAAGGAGGAAATACTCAGCAATGGTGTCGACTTATGAATTTACACATGCTTTGTCTTAAAGCTGGATTTTCACAACAGGGGGACTTTAAATCTCGTCTTGCACTGTCGTCACTCTTCCTTTTATCCTTCCACTCATTAACATTCGCTCCACCGGATCCCACAGCTCGTGGCCCCGCCCCTTTAAATGCATATGCATTTTAATTTACATAGAAAATACATACTTTACACTGCAGAAGCAAGTAGTAAGTTTTGTATGTTATTATGCATAATCAATATACTATGTAAATGTATATGCATATAAATTTGAATGAATATTTCTATACGCAGATGCACATTATATGCTTTTAAATGTATATGCATAAAAATATACACTGCAGGAATAGTAAGGGTAATATAGCATGCTGTTCTGAACGTGAACTGATTTGTGTGTGTTTGTGTGTGTGTGTGTGTGTGTGTGTGTGTGTGTGTTGAAAATGCAGTTTTGTCAGTCCCTAATGCTGCTGATGAACCTGTTCAGACAGGAATATGCCGAATCCTCCCAGCAATCTTCACACCGTGATTGAACGAGTCGTTTCTGTGGCATCGCTTGAACATCAAGCCTCGCTCTCGGCAGACATGACACTAAAAGACTTTTTCCCGAGTCACTTGTCACGGAAGTGAGAGGCAGTGAGACACTAGGAAGGGCTCATTCATCTGGATGGGATTCCTCAAAGTTTCAGCACTAAATTAGGAGCATGAGTCACTCTAGATGAATGATTCATCTCAGGTTTCATAAATCTCTGTAAACCGGTGAGGGGATTGTCTCTCTCAGAAGCTGATCTCTTATATCTGCTCTCTGTGACGAACACATGAAGACATTAATAATAACCTCAACCAACAGATTTTACATATCGGTGAAGAGCTACTCAGTTCAGGAAGATTTCCCACAGTTAAAACACTTCTATCTCAGAGTCAAGTGTGAGATGTTCAGCTTAAGTTGGTAGTTTGACGTCTTGATGAGAGAAACGCTGACAAAACTTTGATTTGTTTGATTGACAAGGTTCCCATGTTCATTGAAAATATACACGGCAGAAATAGTAAAAGCATAGTTTGTAATTTTGTCATTTCTATATAGTATGTAAATGTATATGCTGTATTATATTCATATAAATGTACATACTTCATAGAAAATACAAAATAACATACTATGTATATTATATATCGGATGTAAGCTTATTTGCATATACATTTAACGCATAAGCATATTGATAAATGCATACGAATGTATATGCATAAAAATGTATGATATAGAAAATACATATTTCGCATTTTCTATATAGTCTGTACATGTGTAAAATATCTATATGAATATGCATATATGCATTTAAATTGATATGCATACAATTGATGCATATAAATTTAGATACTAAATAGAAAATGCATAACACTATGTATTTTCTATATCGTATGTGCATTTATATGCATATATCTTTATGAATATGCATATTACATACATTTAAATTTATATACATATTAGTTTAGAGACTGTACAGAAAATGCATACTAAACACTGCAGAAATACTATAGTGTAATTTTGTATTTCTATATATTATGTAAATAAATACACTGTATCCATATGCTTATTATATACATATACATACTAAATAGAAAATACAAAATGACATACCGGTACTATGTATTTTCTATATCGTATGTAAACTTATTTGCATATACATTTAATGCATAAGCATATAGATAAATGCATACAAATGTATATGCATATAAATATACATTCGATATAGAATACATAGTGTGATATTTTGCATTTTCTATATAGTATGTAAATGTGTATGCATATATCTGTATGAATATGCAAATTAAATGCATTTAAAATGTAAATGTATATGCACATAAATGTATATACTATATAGAAATTACATGCTATACACTGCAGAAATAGTAAGTGTAGTATGTTGTGTATTATAGAAATTAAAATATATTTTATATTCAGTTCAATTCAATTTACATTGAATTTATTTGTATAGCGCTTTTCACAATTTTTAAAGCAGCTTTACAGAAAATGCATGTTCATACAGATATATGCATATATATAGAAAATATCATGGAAGTTTAAAATTGTGGTTTCCTGAAAAAAGTTATGGAAACAAACAAAAGCCACGGGATAATTTACTCTAAATTCACTATTCAGTGATTCATTTTAAATCTCAATATCCATTATTCAGCTGATATGGATAATTCTTATGTATCTGACACGCTTTGATTCAGTCCTGTCACGTCACTGTTGGCTTCTAACAGGCCGTCATCAGTCTGGTGTTTGAAACAGCAGGAGATCTTCAGTCCAGAAATGAAAGGATATAGAGGTGACCTTGCAAAGCATGCAAATTAGATGCAGAACAGATGCTTCCTGATATTCTCATTGGCTAGAGCGAGTTGATTTCCTTATGCTGCCAAGTCTCTGACTTTAATATTACATGTATCAAAAGGTCAAAGGAACAAAATGATAAAAGATAACGTCATTACTACAAATGATTCATGGGTAACACTTTACAATAAGGTTCATTAGTTAACATTAGTTAGTTAACATGAACTAATAATGACCAATACTTCTACAGCATTTATTAATCTAAGTTCATATTAATTTCAACATTTACTAATACATTATTAAAATCAAAGATTGTATTAGTTAACATTAGTTAATGCACTGTGAACTAACATGAACAAACAATGAACAGCTGGATTTTTATTAACTAACATTAACAAAGATTAATAAATAGTGTAACAAATATATTGATCATTGTTAGTTCATGTTAGTAAATACAATAATGTTAACTAATGAATCTTATTGTAAAGTGTTACCGATTTACGATTAATTCAAATAGTTACATTTCCAGGTGAATGTGAAATGTGGGATTTGGATGGAGAAAATGTGGTGGTAAAAAAGAAGGAATTGATTATTACAAGCAAAAAGGAAGTTTATTTCATTGCATTTAGATGAAAGATTGTGAGAAACAAACAAGTTTCCCTGTGGAATGACGGACAGTTTGGCCCGAGCAATAGACTTTCCTCCAAGCTATTTACAATTGCCTTGCAAAGCTTTACACTGGTGGAAAAATCTCAGAAATGTCCGAAATGCTCCCGACAGCGTGAGCTTTCTGAAGGAAATGCATCAACAAAGTCCAGAGGCAAAGCACTTTTGATTTCTTTAAACTGAGAGAGACTCCAGAGTTAATGGAGAGGATATTTCCTGCGTTCCAGAAGAAAACATTTCCTCAATTTTGTAAAGCGTAACGGTGTGTTTGTGAAGAGATGTCGTCATCGTCCTCCGCGAGGGACTTACACTCACAGCCAAATGTCCTTCAGCTTCAGACAAACATCTCAGTCATGCTCAGAATAATAATAGAAGTCACTGTGAAGTAAATAAGGAACGCAACATGTCCGTGATGCCGCTAATGAGTGGATTGTTGGCTGTTAGCCTGAGGTGAAGTCCGTCCTGAACTCTCTGATCATCAATCGTTATCAAGATCACACTATAGATTTCTGCATTATATGACTGTGCAAATATGTGGATTTCTGGATGCATGAGGTACTCAGATGACACACACACACACACTTACAGTCACACACACACACACACACACACACACACACACACACACACACACACACTGCATGTTTATAGTGTTTGTAAACATTCCTTTTATTGACTATGAATTTGATTATCTGAATGTAATAATAAAATGTGACTTATTCATCAATGCAGCTTTTCCCTCAATGCTATTTTGAAACGGTGCGACTTACACATGGAAAAAACATGATGAGGTCATGTGACACAGATGTAGCATGATGAGGTCATGTGACAGATGTAGCATGATGAGGTCATGTGACACAGATGTAGCATGAGGTCATGTGACACAGATGTAGCATGATGAGGTCATGTGACACAGATGTAGCATGATGAGGTCATGTGACAGATGTAGCATGATGAGGTCATGTGACAGATGTAGCATGATGAGGTCATGTTGCAGATGTAGCATGATGAGGTCATGTTGCAGATGTAGCATGATGAGGTCATGTTGCAGATGTAGCATGATGAGGTCATGTGACACAGATGTAGCATGATGAGGTCATGTGACAGATGTAGCATGATGAGGTCATGTGACAGATGTAGCATGATGAGGTCATGTGACAGATGTAGCATGATGAGGTCATGTTGCAGATGTAGCATGATGAGGTCATGTTGCAGATGTAGCATGATGAGGTCATGTGACGCAGATGTAGCATGATGAGGTCATGTGACGCAGATGTAGCATGATGAGGTCATGTGACAGATGTAGCATGATGAGGTCATGTGACAGATGTAGCATGATGAGGTCATGTGACAGATGTAGCATGATGAGGTCATGTGACACAGATGTAGCATGAGGTCATGTGACGCAGATGTAGCATGATGAGGTCATGTGACGCAGATGTAGCATGATGAGGTCATGTGACAGATGTAGCATGATGAGGTCATGTGACACAGATGTAGCATGAGGTCATGTGACGCAGATGTAGCATGATGAGGTCATGTGACGCAGATGTAGCATGATGAGGTCATGTGACGCAGATGTAGCATGAGGTCATGTGACGCAGATGTAGCATGATGAGGTCATGTGACGCAGATGTAGCATGATGACATGTGACGCAGATGTAGCATGATGAGGTCATGTGACAGATGTAGCATGATGAGGTCATGTGACAGATGTAGCATGATGAGGTCATGTGACAGATGTAGCATGATGAGGTCATGTTGCAGATGTAGCATGATGAGGTCATGTTGCAGATGTAGCATGATGAGGTCATGTTGCAGATGTAGCATGATGAGGTCATGTGACACAGATGTAGCATGATGAGGTCATGTTGCAGATGTAGCATGATGAGGTCATGTGACACAGATGTAGCATGATGAGGTCATGTGACAGATGTAGCATGATGAGGTCATGTGACAGATGTAGCATGATGAGGTCATGTGACAGATGTAGCATGATGAGGTCATGTTGCAGATGTAGCATGATGAGGTCATGTTGCAGATGTAGCATGATGAGGTCATGTGACACAGATGTAGCATGATGAGGTCATGTTGCATTTGATCGTTTTTTTATTCGGAATGAAACAGAAGTTGTGATTGTCTTTTCTTCCCTATCCACCTTTGTTGTGAAAGCAATGTAGGATGTTTGCATTACAGTTGCATGATGTTTTAACCCGTAATAATCATGCATTTAACTCATGCATCAGCTGAAGTGACTCACGCGTGTTTCTTCTATCGTCTCGTTCCCGCTGGAGTCTCTGAGATCCAGCATGAGTGTATGTTTGGCCCTCAGCTCTGTCTGCGCTCATCACATCAGCTGCACTTGATCTACACACACACACACACACACACACACACACAACATGTAATGGTGTTTCAGCGTTTGCTCTGAGACCTACGGGCTCTTTGTAAAGACAAATGAATCAGCTCTCTGAGGATCGGTTGCACGACTCCAGGACAAAACGAGACTTAATCCAGGTCAGAGTTGATGAATGGACACAGCTAATGCAGACTTTCTCATCCTCCATCTGTCTTTTCTAAATATGCGCTCGTTTAATTGAGTGATATGGACAGGAACTCGAATGAAACTCTACTCACTTGTCAAGTCACCTTTATTTATATAGCGCTTTTTACAATACAGATTGCTTCAAAGCAGCTTCACAGTGATAACATGAAAATAATACAAGAAAGTTTGTTTCTAGAAGAAAATTGCGTCATCGTCCACCTTAAGGAAGGCAGATCAATAATATTGTTGAATATTAAATGTCCCCAACTAAGCAAGACAAAAGTCAAGGCAAGAGTGGCAAGAAACCAAAACTCCATCGGTGACAGAATGGAGAAAAAAACCTTGGGAGAACCCAGACTCAGTCGCTCAGTTCTCCTCTGGCCAACGAGCGAACAGTGTATGACGGCCCGGATCCGGCTGACTTCAGTAAACTGGGGAGGGACTGGTTGACACTTCAGGGATGAGTCGTGGACGTGTGCAAGCGCAGGTCCACCATCTGATCGGGATATAGCCCGGATCCGGCTGACTTCGGTAAACAGGGAAGGGACTGGTTGACACTTCAGGGATGAGTCGTGGACGTGTGCAAGCGCAGGTCCACCATCTGATCGGGATATAGCCCGGATCCGGCTGACTTTAGTAAACAGGGAAGGGACTGGTTGACACTTCAAGACTGCGTCGTGGACGTGTCCAGGCACAGGTCCACCATCTGATCTGGATCCGGCCCGGATCCGGCTGGCTTTAGTAAACCTCGGAATAAACAGAAAGACTAACATTAGCGTAACAAGTACATCAGGTGTTATAGGAAGTGTCCCCGGTTCCTGCTGACCTAATCTATGCAGCCTAATAAACATTTAACTGATTTGAATAATAGAAATGTAATGTTCTATATGAATGCCAGGTAAAAGAGATGCGTCTTTAGTCTAGCTTTGACCTGACAGAGTGTGTCTGCTTCCCGGACAATGTTAGGAAAACTCTTCCAAAGTTTTGGTGCTAAATAGGAAAGGATCTACCGCCAGAAGTCGATTTTGATATTCTAGGTATTATCAACTGGCCCGAATTTTGCGATTGCAGTAGATGTGAAGGACTATAATGCGTTAAGAGCTCGCTCAAGTACTGCAGAGCTAAACCATTTAGTGCTTTGTAAATAATCAGCAATATTTTAAAATGTATACAATGTTTAATAGGGAGCCAGTGCAGTGTTGACAGAACCGGGCTAATATGGTCATACTTCCTGGATCTAGTAATAATACTATAATACTTAATAGTGGGTTAAAAATAACCCAACTAGTAACCCAACTATGGGGTGGTATAGCACCGTCCCAACGATGGGTAATTTTAACCCAATGCATTGGGTTAAAAGTGACCCAACAGTTAAATTAACTATTTATTTGTATTTATGTTAATAAAATATGTAGGCTATATAAAACATATTTTTAATAAATAAAATACACTTTGTTTTCAAATACAGATTGTTTATTTATATAAACAATAAATATGTCTCAACAAATATATATTTTTTTAAATTACAAACTAAATATTGGGGAGTCTAGGATTTATTTAAATATACATAATTGTGTACATTAATTCAAAATACACAAGTGTCCCTGCCAACAGTCGGGCTATTAGAAATCATCCAACGATTTTTAAAATGACCCAACATTTTTGGAAAATAACCCAACATAGTGGCCCAATATGTGTAACCCAACGGTTGGGTTAAAAAAAATAACCCAACATTTTTTAATTGTGTAACCAGCTTTTGTGCTTCAGTGTTTATCTGTGCATTCGAGCTGTGAACATCTCAGTCTTCATAACACAGATAATGCTGGGATGTTCCTTCTTACAAGTCTGAAAATCCATATTCTTGGGAAATGCAATTTGTTCACACAACTAACCGATATATTGAACATTCACTATACACTGCTGTTCAAAAGTGTTTCGAGTATGATTTTTCTTTTACGTTTTTGAATGCATTGTGATTCTGAATTAAGCTAATTCATGGCGAAAGTGTGTTGTATGTTAAAGCGATAAGCGTCCGCTTCTCAAGGATCGGCCTGATGTCCTTTATGCTCTGTATCTATTTATTCCTCGTCTCCCCTGAAGACTCTCCGGCATTGACTGTAAAAGTGTGAATGAGGTTAACTTGCTCCCGCAGGCATGAAACGCCAGCCGCTCGCTGGTAACACACACACACACACACGCGGCCGTGTGTTTTATCGTCTCAGGGTGAATCTGCTCCTGTTGTCTCTCTCGATACGGTATAACCGGACCGGCCGTTCCTCTGGGACTGTTTGCCATTTGGATGGGAGTTTTCCTGAGGTTAATGAATGCTGTTGCAGAGCTTTATGTGCTGCATTTCCAGACTGAAATCATTTTCCAAAGCCACTGTATGTAATTGAACTCTTTGAGAGGCGACACGCTTCTGTGATTCTGCACAGGGTCTCGGCATATCTGATCCAGTTACTCTGGACAAGAATCGACCACTTAGACAGGAGTGTGTGTCGACTTTGAGATCAGAATTTATGTGCATTCAAAAACTAATATGTAGGGATTATTTCACAGAGATAATTGTCCTCTGTAAAGCTGTTGTTTTGGGGCTCTAGAACAGGTTTTCCTGAATTTATTATTTTGAATAATCAATGTATTGAATGTTGAATGTTGATTATTTTCCCCATATTCTCCATTGTTGCAGCTCCTCTCTTCCCAGTCTGTCAGTAACGATCAGGACTGTGTTTTCCGAAAGCATCGTTAGCCAACTATAGTCGCAAGTTCTGTCGTTAGCAGCAGTTCAACGAGTCTGTGTTTCCTGAAACCATCGTTCCAACAAACATTCGCAAACAGCATCTCAGAGTTGTGTGTTTGAAACGACAGATCTAGATCTCGACCTGTGGTTAGAAGAAGAGTTTCTAGTTTTCATGACAGGTGGACTCAATAAAACATTTATCTTGAGCAAAATAATCAAGCTGATATTCAGTACAATGTCTATATTCAGATATTCAGTACTATATCGTTCATTTAGAATACATACAAATGTCATTTACGTTTTTTAGTTTGTCAAGAGACTTAAAGTGTAGTTCCTGAAGAGTGTGCATGTGTGAACGAGCTCTAGTGCGCAAGAACGAGTCTATGATTGAATCTGGAAATAAAGAAAAACAACTGAGAAAAATGAGAAATATTCCTCAGATGGCATGTCGGTAATTTATAGCAAAACATCTAGCGTTAATTCGATCTCAAACAGAGTCATTAGAAGTAGTTATTACTCCATACGTGTGTGACATCATTAAAGGGTTAGTTCACCCAAAAATGAAAATTCTGTCAGTAATTACTCACCCTCATGTTGTTCCAACCATGTAAGTCTTTCGTTCATCTTCGGAACACAAATTAAGATATTTTTGATGAAATCTGACAGAATTTTGACTCCTCCATAGGCTTCCAGTGTGACCGAAACTCACCGGCCCAGAATAGTTATTAAAACATCGTTAAAATAGTCCAAGTAACTACAGTGGCACTACATTAAGTTTATCATGCGACGAGAATACTTTTTGTGCGCAAAAACAAACAAAAATAACGACTTTTTTCCACTTTTCATTTCCTTCTCTCTGGGCCTCGTAGTGTGTTTGCGCTGCGCGTCTGTGTTGCACGTCATCACGCAACACACACATGACCGGCGTCGGCCAATAGTGAGCCTACGTGGTGACGTGTAACACAGACGCGCTGCGCAAAAACACTACGCGAACCAACTAGACATCCAGAGAGAAGGAAATGAATAGTGGAATAAAGTCGTTATTTTTGTTTGTTTTTGCGCACAAAAAGTATTCTCGTCGCTTGATATACTTAAGATTGAGCCACTGGAGTCACTTGGACTATATTAACGATCTCTTTAATAACTTTTCTGGGCCAGCAAGTTTCGGTCACACTGGAAGCCTATGGAGGAGTGAAACATGGCTCAGATTTCATCAAAAATATCTTAATTTGTGTTCCGAAGATGAACGAAGGTCTTACGCGGTTGGAACAACATGAGGGTGAGTAATTACTGACAGAATTTTAATTTTTGGGTGAACTAACCCTTTAACCAACGTGGTTGAACGACCAATTCGCGACAGTACAGTTTCTGGAAACAGTCGTGACTCGCTCACTATGATGAATCTTACTATGATAGTTAAGCAGTGAGTTATGGGAAACACACCCCTGTTTAGTTCCTGTCTCTATGAAGCCCCTCCTTCTGAAACCACACTGTGCTCTGATTGGCCGGCTGGATTAGTGTGTTGTGATTGGTCTAGCGCTTCGAGTGTGTTTGGGAAATGTCCCGCCCCTTACCATAACCGCCAGTTTAACACACTACTAAGTAACTCAACCAGGCCCCGCCCCTTTATTCTGCGCATGAATTATTATAATGAGGAATATTGTGACTTGTTCGTTCCAGGAAGAAACTCAAGACTACAATGGAGGCGTTTCAGGAGTTCACTGACACTGATATAGAGAATAACTCCCACTGGAGGAAGTAGTTTTTTGTTATTAATGAGATTTTATTATTTGCCACACACAGATATATGCAGAGTACAACTTCTGTGAAATCTGGTAACCTGGAAATAATAATGGAAAGTGATAATAAAACAAAATAACAATGGTTTATTCAGTAGACTGAGACAAGTCCTCAGACGCACAGAGAATGGGAAGTAAACAAACACAGAGTGTGTTATGAAGCTGTAACCCTTTGTTTAGGAGTTGTACACATTCTCAATTGTCTTGACGAGTGAGTTTTCTTGACTTCTGAAGCAGAGGATTGTGGGTTTTCTGAAAGGGAAGGTGGGCGGCAGTCAGGTTGTGTTTCGCTGTCATCTCTGCTGCAAGCAAATACTTTCTCTGTGACGTTAAAAACAGGACCTGCCAATGTTAGGTGACAGAAACATTGTTCAATTGTGTGGAAATTGCTGGGGGGTCCGAAGCTCTCAGAATGAGTTCCTGTCTGAACAGGTTTAATGTGAACACGGCTTCATTTGCAAGATAAACTCCAGTTCATGTTCAGAATAGCAGACTAATATGCAGGGCCGTCGCTAGTGGGGTGAAAGGTGGTGACAATTATAGGGGCCCCATAAAATCCAGCAGTTATACTATATAGGCCCCTGTTGTATGAGCAATTCTAATATTTATATTAGTTGTAGGCCTATGCCTGAGATTTAAATGAAAACCACAAAAACATACAATTTGGTTAAATATTTTTTCCAAATATCTGCTTCTCTTACCTCCCTAAAAATGGTTTAGTCCAATCTAAAGTATTTATTAATTATTCAGTCAGTGACAAACATCAGATGGACCCAATACAACTGTAAGTCCCACCCCAGCTCGTGAACAGAACCAATCAGAGTTGAAGCGGCAGTGCCTGAAGTTAACGATGAACTTGGTGGAAGAGCAGGAGACTGACTGACAAAATGTCGGGGAAAAGAAAACATAAATCAGGGAACCAGAAACGCCATGGAAAGAAGGAGAGGGAGGCAGTTGTAATTTTAATATAAACATTTCACTTTTAAAATAAAAGTTTTACAACAACATCACCATCTTCTGTTATATGTGGGCCTCCATGCACATCTATTTACAGTATATATTGGTGGAGGCCCACATCAATATTTAGCCCTGCTAACATGTATGTACAGTAGAGAGCTGCACGATTCATCGTGAAAAGATCATGATCTCATTTCAAACACCCATTCGATCCAGAGAGAGCCGTTGTCATGTATAGATATGAAACGGCTTTTCAACCACACACTGTCATTATTTCTGTCTGACAATCATTCAGATTATCACAGAAGTACTGGATAAAAGTTTATAGTTCGGATGTAATCACTGATGTCTACGGTAGTGATCAAAATAGAGCAAATCACCTTTTGAAAGTAGCTTGATGCTTCAAATAACGATTGTTTCAATTACATCGTTACACCAGTAGGTGGCGACAAGTGACTGTTAAAAATGTGTTTGTTACTGAATCATTCATTCAAGAGATTTGTTCAAAAACGCTGATTCATTCAGTAATGAAACAAGTGAAGTCATTGTGAGTGAGTCATTGAATCATTCACTTAAGAGATTCGTTTAAAAATGTTAAAATTTAAAATGTAATTTTTTTACTTTAAATGGGAACGTTAGCAGAACGCTTTCAGAATATATTTTCGTTAGCTGGGATAATACAATGTGCTCAACTTGACCTTTTATTTACAATGTGATGAATGAACAAGTAGTGATCGCATCTGTGATTTCTTAGTGCATGCAACGTTTTTCTCTTTAAAAAAACTAAATAATTTACCTTATGAAATCCTGGAGTGATTTTATCTTTAATAATTTCATGTATCAATCCACAAGATGCAGTATTATGTTATATTGTGAACATTAATAGTCTATTAGTCTAATGTTTGGGCTGAAACTAAATATTCTTGCGCAATATTCGTTAAAGTTAAAAAAAAAATTAAATAATACATAAAAAAACATGATTGTGACAGGATTGTAGCTTGTGACAAATTTTTTATTATTATTATTATTATTAGCATTTCTGCTAACAGTTTACAATAAGGTCCCATTAGTTAACATTACTTAATGCATTTATTAACAGTGAGTAATTCCATTTTTACAGTATTTATTAATCCTTGTTGACAGCTGTTCATTGTTAGTTCATAGTCCATTAAATAATATTAACAGATTCAACTTTTGATTTTAATAATGTATTAGTAAATAATGAAATTAACTAAGATTAATAAATGCAGTAGAAGCATTTAGTTCATGTTAACTAATCCAACCCTGTTGTAAAGTGTTAGAGTATTTCTTCAGTTCAGAGTTTATAAAGGTGTGTGTATTACAGTATTTCAGCTCTCCGTCAGATGAAACTGCATTAGGTGAAGAGATTTGCGCTCCGCACGTGTCCTGAAATGACTCTTGAATTAATCCTCAAAGCAGGGATGATGGGACTCATTTTAAGCTGCTGGCAGTGAGTGTGTAACTGTACATGGACATTTACATTCAGAGCTGACGATGAGAAATAAGGCCCTGTTTACAGCTGATATTAGGATGTGTTTTAGTCGAAGTGGACGACTCTAATTACAGCTGTAAACTGGGTCTAAAACAGTTTGAGCTCGTCCACTTTCGACCATTTCCATAGTCAAAAACTCATTCAATCAGATTGCTTAATATGTTTTCGTCTGAAACGGATCTTTTTCTCTCCGTTTTGGCCTTCCGTCCACATTGAAACCGTGTTTTTATTAATGAGAACGAAGCTTTTTGAAAATGCTCTACTAAGGGTACGTTTAGGCTTACACGACAACGATACACTTAAAACTTAGAAGTTTTTCCTTTGAGAACTGCGTACAGACTACCCTGGAAATCCAGAGTTCTCGCGAGAGCACAAGTTGAATTTGCTAAGCGAGTTACTCTGGTGTCGAGTAATGATGCTCATTAAATATGCCCTTGTATCCGAGCTGCACCAATCACATCGGGTTATCTGATATAGGCGGGCCAGAGGCGAGTTAAACAGATGACGACAGCGCAAGTCATTAGTAAACATTGCAAGATGGCTATGGATGAACACCAGTTGTTTGAAACGGCTTTGGCCGCTACAGTGAACGAGTTAGACTTGGCTTTTTATCTAAAAGAGGAACAGAAGACGGCGCTCGAATCCTTCCTTTGCAAGAAGGGCGTTTTTGCTGTTTTGCCGACCGGATACGGCGAGAGTCTAATCTACCAGTTAGCTCCGCTGGCAGCTAAGCGTATGGGGTTTATTGTTGTGATTGGTCGTAGTGTTATCCAATTGCGTGCAGTGAGATTTTCATGCTTGGTGCCGCCCCTCGAGCTGGCCGATTTTCATTAGTCGATGCCAGACCATTAATCTTTCAGATTTAGGTCTGGATTTCAGACGACACCATTGTGAAAACGATCCCCATTCACACGGATCCACGAACACGACTAAAAACGCTGTGTTCTGCTGCCTGGCCAGTAGATGGCGATGAAACACAAAGACTGAACACTAATGCGCATGTGCATGACATCATCGTCGTCAGAGATTTGCGTTTTTGTTGTTTTACACAGAGACCATTTTCAAAAACTTGCACTTTGAAACGCGTTTTCAAAAGTTTGTTACACCCAAAACGCAGATGTCGTGTAAACAAACGGCCAAAACGCATAAATCGTTTTTTAGTGTTAGTTGTGGCGCATAGGCTAATGTGCCAATGTTTATCTCAGTATTGGTGACTGTTATGTGCTGTTCACTTTCACACTGTTGCTAAAATATGTCACTTTGCACACTCTTCATATCACAGTCCTGCAAACATGACAGAAAATTCACTCGCATTTGCTGTCCTGCAGTAAAACATGAGCAGTTTTAACGTTTTAGACCAAACTTATAATGTTGAGAACAACCTGGACAATCAGTGAATGCTGAGATATTTAGCAAATTAAATGATCCTGTCAGAAGAATTGAGCTCTTTATTTAATCTTAGTTAATTTATGAGGGTTTAAATTAACTAAGATTAGGAGGGTCATAAACCCTCAGGGTTTACGCATGCAAGTTTAGCGTTTTGCAAGAAACTTTTGGAAAACGCTAGTGTGGACGGAGAGCATTTTCAAACAAAATTTACTGACATAATGCGTGAAAGTAAAGTGCTCTAGCCAGAAAGGATTTAAAAAGTTTGGTTTGAAGATGAAAAACATACTATATTAGCACAAAATGATCTCACCATTCCTGATTTCTAACACACTCCCAGCGTTCGTCGTGATCTTGCGGCTTCAGAGCAGAAACGAAAGCTCACGCTGACCCGCATGTTTTCCATCGTCTCCGGTCGCGGTCATATGTAAATTGCACGAGCTTATTTCGATCATAATATCTGAAGAAAAAAAAAAAAAAAAAACTATTACCTGTCCATAGACCCTCCTCTCGAAGAAATCAGGACAGAGGTGGTTGAAAGTGGACAAAAGAGACGGATTAAAACACCAGGTATAAACGGAAACGCATCTTGATCTTAATACCAGGCGTAAACATAACGAACAACTGTATGTCCATCTTCTGGCCTTTAACCTGGAACATTCTCCACTGTGCTTTCATGTTTCCTCATGGTCATGACATGCACACGTGATATTAATAACATGCGGTTTTGTGTTTCCACAGCTGACTTTGATTCTTTTGCCGTGGCGTTTAGAGGGTTTGTCCAGAGATAAGGATCGATGTCTCCCGCTGCACGTGCTCATGCTCATCATCAACAATGGTATGTAATATCGATTTCTCAATTTTAATCGATTCTCATTTTGATGAACTGATATAAATTCCTAAATCCGAAGAATCGATCTTTAATGTTTTCAGTTGATGAATAAACAAAACTTTTTAGCGCCTCCCATGCAACACATCGCAATCACATTAAGCTTTAATTGTTACTTTTGATATGAAACGTCTCAGATTTCAAATTCTGTTAATTTTATTACGAAATTCAAACAATAAATACAATTTTGGCGCTCTTTAATGTGACGTGACGGATCGCGTTCAATGACCATAGTTAGCGAGATAAAATAAACCGTAGAGAGTGTTACAAGTTAAACTAAACGGAAATATCTAATGTTGCTTTGGAAATAAAATTATTTCAGTTAATGTCAACAATTTTTTTGATTTCGTCCCCTAAATCATGGAGCCCTCCTTTAAGAACAAGTCCGTTTGGAGAAAAGCATCTGCAAATTGCATAAATGTATATTAACGAACTGCACAGACTCAGTAATTATAAACTAGACACAGGATAGCTGTGGGAAGTGTATTTTGGTTTACTGTACATAGTATTAGTATTGTTTGTCCTTCTGTCTGTGACCCTCATTGTCACCTCAGGCTTTCATAAATGACGTCAGTCAATCATTACTAGGCCACATTTCTGATTAAAACTCTATTTATATGTTTAATCCTGATTAAATGTCCTGAACAATATGGCGCTTCACAGAAAAGGCAGTTGATTGTGAAGAAAAGGTGATGAATGGATTTGATTCATTTGAAAGTGTGTCCCAAAAGTGTGTGAGTGTGTGTGTGTGTGTGTGTGTGTGTGTATGTGTGTGTGTGTGTGTGAGAGACTGTGTGTGTGTGTGTGTGACTGTGTGTGTGAGAGAGAGAGAGAGAGTGAGTGTGTGTGTGTGCGCGTGTTTGTGTGTCTGTTTGTCTGTGTGTGCGTGTGTGTGAGCGTGTGTTTGTTTGTTTGAGTGAGTGTGTGTTTTTGTGTGTGTGTGTGTGTGTGTGAGTGAAAGACAGAGAGAGAGAGTGTGTGTGTGTGAGAGAGAGAGAGAGAGAGAGTGTGTGTGTGCGTGTTTGTGTACATGTGTGGGTTAGTGTGTGTGTGTGTGTGTGTGTGTGTGTGTGTGAGAGAGAGTGTGTGTGCGTGTTTGTGTACATGTGTGTTTCTGTGTGTGTATGTGACTGTGTGTTTTTGTGTGGGTGAGTGTGTGTGTGTGTGTGTGTGTGTATGTGTTTTTGTGTGTGTGTGTGAGTGTCTGTCTGTGTGTGTGTGAGAGAGAGAGAGAGAGAGAGAGAGTGAGTGTGTGTGTGTGTGTGTGTGTGTGTGTGTGTGTGTGTGTGTGTGTGTGTGTGTGTGTGTGTGTGTGTGTGTGTGTGTGTGTGTGTGAGAGAATACCTTTCAGGATTCTCTTCAGGTCTGGTGAACACCTCAGTGATTTTCAGGCGTGCGTGTGTGTGTGTGTGTGTGTGTGTGTGTGAGAGAGAGAGTGTCTGTGTGTGTGTGTGTGTGTGTGTGTGTGTGAGAGAGTGTGTGTGTGTGTGTGTGTGTGTGTGTGTGTGTGTGTGTGTGTGTGAACACTTTCAGGATTCTCTTCAGGTCTGATGAACACCTCAGTGATTTTTCAGATGTGTGTGTGTGTTTCTGTGCGTGCGTGTGTGTGTGTGTGTGTGTGTGTGTGTGTGTGTGTGTGTGTGTGTGTGTGTGAGAGTGTGTAGTTCAGGTTGATTGATAATAAGTGTTTAATGAGAATGAGCAGAAATGCAGAAATAAGCAGTGATGATGTCAGAGTGATAATATGTGCTGAACTCGTTCGTTAGCTCTCATTATATCAGCTCGACTCACTGACGATCATACGCCGCTCACACACACTGTCCAGCTGTTCATCATCATAATAATGTGTTTCATACAAGTATTTAATAATAATAAGACATTTTATATATTGGTTTATAATAATGCTAACATGTTTTACGCGTACCAGAAACATGTTCAGGCAGTAAATGCTAACATGTTTTACGCGTACCAGAAACATGTTCAGGCAGTAACCAATCACAAATACTCGCGTTACTTTCTATAATTGTACTTTGAAAATTTTTATCGAAATTGAATTTGAAAAATGTACTTTTACTTTAAGTGATGTATCTGCACTTATCTTCCCTCCGTTTGTGATCATTAGTGGGGATTCACAATTTCAGAGGAACATTCATGATCTATATTTCGGTTGGATTTTAGAGTTAATAAAAATTTAACTAGTTGTGTAAAAAAGAGAAGCCGCCGCCTTGAAGTAAAGATACTCGCATCACATCAGGGGCCGGTTTCACAAAGCTATGTTAGACCGGTCTATAGTGTTAGACAAGTCTATAATGTGATATGTAATATGTAAATATGATCTATAATCATAGACTAGTCTAATGCAAGTTAGACTGTTTCACAAAAATAAAGACTGACTTCATTTAGACCAAAAACATTAGACACCTCTTACCCCAGGCTAACTCAGGTCTAAGACTCTGTTACCTTGGCAACCAGCAGTAACAATCAGTTACATTACAAACAGCCAAAAGAAAAGGGGAAACGGCTCATAATTTAAACATTTCTTCTTGTTACTACATTCGCCTACTCGATCCGCCATGTTTTTTGTTTTGAAAAGTGTCTTATTTGACCCAGAATGCATTGCAGTGTAGTCCTACTTAAGATAGTCAGAGTCTTCAGTGCTTTGTGCAACGGTCTGATTTAGATGTCTATCTGAAGTCTGACTATCTACTATATCTAAGCCACAGTCAAAGTCTATCTGTGTGAAACCGGCCCCAGATGTCATCGTGATGATCGTGACTGTTAATCTACAGTAGTGGATCAAAACGTTCATCAGAGTTATACATGAGTTTTGAACAATACCCGTTCTTGTCTTAGATTAACTTTTTTGTCACTTCACATATCTGCCAACTTTTGAGTTTAGTTATTGTCATAAGCGTATTGTGATTGTCAAAACATTTTAGGAACTAAACTGAATTTTATTAGGTTTAGTGACAATATGTTACAATGTTTACATGGTACAGTTTCTGGTAAGCTACGTTTATTTTATTATTGCTTGACACAAATTTCAATTAAATTCAATTTCTTGTGATTTTGATTTAATATTGACTCATTTGGATAAATATTAGGTACACAAGATAAGCGTTCATTTTTCTCAGCTATTGCTGTAAACACAGACAGCCCTATCAGCTGGCAGTATTATTTAAGGTTATAAATAGACTAACTCAAATTAAATATAATGCGTTTTTTTATTTTATTATAATAACAACTTTATTAAAAGTAAAATAAAATGTCAAGTTTAAATATAATAAATATGTAATATAATACACATATTTAGCAAAATACTCTCTATAGCTCTATTTTTCTAGCCAGCTGCTAGCCCATATTATGGTCATTAAAGGGCTTTCCTGAGGGAAATGTTATGTGATAATAGTTCTCCAGCTGTTTTATTGACCTCTTTCTGCGGATGAAAAACACTGATTGATCGATATCATGTATGAGGAATATATATTTGGGTAAGTTGTACTGTATCTTTCAACAGTGTTCGTGTTTATTTACTATTAGCTAGTAGAGATGATCGGGTCACGAGCCGCTAGCGATCTGTCGCGTCACATTTACAAGCGCCAAAACGGTATTTATTGTTTGAATTTCGTAATAAAATTGACAGAATCTGAGAGCTGTCATAAGTAACCTGCTCCGTCTCTGTCGGTCTCCGTGTCCTCTTTGCTTCTGTGCGTGAGAAAGTGGATGTGTGGCGTGAGAGCGTGTGGAAAGTGTCAATCGCGTGAGTCTCACAGTGAATGCGTGAGTGTTGGCAGCTCTGACTTCAAATGTTGACTAGTTAGTGTTGTTGTGAGTGAATCTGCACTCTGTGTTTTCATTACTCAGGTTCCTGAAGTCAGAACTTCCTGAGCCACTTCCTGTTGACCCGCCTGGTGCATTCTGGGAAGGATTGTGGTTCTCGTCCTGGATCTGCGCAGCACGTGAGTGGAAAAACACACGCCGAACATCTCCGGTAAAAATAAGTTACCTGAAGCTAGACTTAATCTGCAGATCTAGAATGCAGAGATTCTGGAATAAATCAGAGGTTAGAGGAATCTGGCCTGGAGCGAGACTGATATGAACACCGCAGAGAAATGAGCTTCGTCCTCAGTGTGTCTGTCTCGGTTTACAGCACAAATATTTCAAATGATTAAATCAAGATACATTTACTGGAGAAGAAGCAAAATGACTGAAGATGTTAAGACTTGTTTACTGAAAAAATGATCATAACTGAGTTTATGCTTAAAACAAGAACAGAATATCACAATAATCCTAATTCACAGGGAAAACAAGATTATTATTATTATTATTATTATTATTTTTTTTAAGCATAAACTCACATGATTTCTTCAGAAAACAAGTTTTAATATCTTTAATGCAATAGACCTGCCAACTGTAATGTGTTTCTTTGATATTCATTTTCTGACTAACTTTTCATTAGATTTATGTAATGCAGTGTTTATTTAACTGAACAGTATTTGAAGGCTCTATATACACACACACACACACACACACACACACACACACACACACACACACACACACACACACACACACACACACACACACACACACACGCTGATGAGCCCAGTTGCCACAGTTGAAGTGAATATCGTTGATAATTTTCTGACAAGGCAACATATTAATATAGCATACAGCATTATCATTTATACGCAGCTAAAGGATGCCATGAAAAAAATGTATCACAAAATGAATTTTAATTTTGACATATTTATGTGTATATACTGTATAAATGCATTCATTTTGACATATATATTGGGGGAAATGTAAATGTCTTGAAAATACAAAAAATATTAATGGTCTTAAGAAAAATGTATTTTCTTTTCTTTTCTTTTCTTTTCTTTTCTTTTCTTTTCTTTTCTTTTCTTTTCTTTTCTTTTCTTTTCTTTTCTTTTGTGATGTGAGATGCGACCTGCACATGTTCTTGACAGGTTTGATGCGATTCACCCAGTGACTCAGCTGGGAAATATGAGATTGTGGATGACTAAAGTTGCTTAATAAATAACATGCATGTATGACATGGAGCTGGTAAATAACCTAAATTATCAAATTATTACCTGTTGAAAAGCGTTGCGCTGCTTCAGATTTCTGTGGAAACGGTCATACATTTTATTTTTCAGAATTCTATGCTGAATAGAACGTTCAAAAGAATTTATCTGAAATAGAATCTTTGGTAACATTAAACTATCGCTACCATTCAAAAGTTTGGGATCATTTAGGTTTTTTTTTTGGAAAGAAATGAAAGAAAGTAATACTTTTATTCAGCATGGATGCATTAAATTGGTCAAAAGTGACAGTAAAGACATTTATAATGTTACAAAAGATTCTATTTTAAGTAAATGCAGAAGTAATGATGCTGAAAATTCAGCTTTGCATTACAAGAATAAATTAGATTTTAAAATATATTCAAATAGAAAACAGATATTTTAAATTGTAATAATATTTAACAATATTAAAGTTTTCTTTTCTCTTAATCAAATAAATACAGTCTTGGTGAGCAGAAGAGACTCCTTTTAAAAACATTACAAATCTTATCGATCCAAAACTTTTGAACGGCAGCGTTATATATATGTGATGCGATCTGGGAAAACCCACCACATGGTGAAATTTTACCTATTACAGGTTTTGATATCATATGGATGCTGGTATCAAGCCCTTTCCAAATCTGTTTTTATTTTTATCGTAGCTTGTTGGTAGCAGAAGTTATGTTTATCTGAAGTCGGCCGATCTCTATGATTTTCTGGAATGGAATTTTGAGAAAAACAGGTTTAAATAACTGTCACCGTTGAGACGCGTCCATCTCGCGATTGTTATGAAACTGCGTGACGTTATAGTTTAAACAGGATTGGCGCGAAATGCGCACTATACACATTCACTGTACATGTATGTGGTTTATTTTAAAGGTAAACTATCTTTGTAGTGTTACGAGACGGACAGGTGTATGGGATATACGGCGATTGTTTTTTAGTTTTTTTACCTCTGCCGGGCGTTAATGGTCGCATAGAATGCATTAGAGAAAGAGAGTATTTTCAGCTTGACACTATAAATCGCTGTTTTTCTGCACTAAACAAGGGAATTTTGCCAAGATATTTTCAGAGATGAGAGAAAAGATGTTATAGAATAATAATTTAATGGAAAAAATTTTTTGACAAAAAAACTGACATTCAAACTATTTTGGAATTTACTGAAAACGGCCCAGCGCGACATCCGACGGGTTTTCCCAGATCGCATCACATATATATAACACTGATGAGACCATGTCAAAATTAATGCATTCATTTTTTTCCATTTTTTTCATGGCATCCTTTAGCTGCGTTACATTAACTGATCATGCTTTATGTCATATTAATATGTTGCCTTGTCAGAAAATGATCAACAATATTCTCTTTAATGGTTATCAAATGGTCTTAAAAATAGGCTTAAGAAAAATGTAATTACTTTTCCTTTCTTTTCTGATGTGAGACGCGACTTGCACATGTTCTTGACAGGTTTGATGTGATTCGCCCAGTGACTCAGCTGGGAAATATGAGATTATGGATGACTAAAGTTTCTTAATAAATAACATGCATGTATGGAGGTGATTAATAACCTGTTGATTTCAGCAACCACACAAACCCTCTCATGTTCTGCTTTTAATTAAACGGGACGTTTCTGTGTTTAAAGCCCGTCGGTGTTTAACTCTTTCTTCTGGAGGATCTCTAACTCTTCCTCTCACTTCCTCCAGTCGGTTCGATCGTCCTGAAAAGGAAATGATGAATTCTTTGAATGATTTCCGTGCGACGAGCTCCGTGTGTGTGTGTGTGTGTGTGTGTGTGTGTGTGTGTGTGTGTGTGTGTGTGTTTATAATGCTTCACTACCAGAGGAAGTGCTCATGCGTCTCTTCACGAGAAGATTCCTGCTTGTTTGTTGCATATCTAACATGTTTTTGCCGCTGGCACACATTATTGTTTGACAACGCTGATTCGAGGAGGCATTTCTTTTGTGTGATTAATCATTGATGGCACTTCCTCTAGCAAATGACCTTTGGGAAGCGTTTGCCCATAATGTTAACGTCATATACATATATATATATATATATATATATATATATATAAACTAACCTTTATTGTGTCAAGCTCAACATTTACTAACACATTTTAATATTCGATATTATTTATTACACTGTGAGCTAACGTGAACATGAACATTTTTATTAACTAACATTAACAAAGGTTAAATAATGCTGCAAAATATATTTAGTCATTGTTAGTTCATGTTATTGTAAAGCGTTACCAAAAAATCATTGCATTTTTAGTTACATTTAAGGATATTTTACCTTTAACATTCTCATTACTGTAATGTGTGTTTCTCATCATTCTCAGCTGTGACTTTTGTATTTAAATCAAAATAACAAAATACTATTTACTATCTATTTTATACTGATACTATATATAAATATACTATAAAATACACAAAAAAAACCCCACAAATAATATTAATAAATAAAATGATATATATATATATATATACAGAGCTGTCACTAACAATCATTTTAGTAATAGAGAGTAATTGGTCGATTATTTTGACGATTAATCGAGTAATCTGATAATTTGTTGGTAATACATATAGACTTAAGTGAACAATAACCAGTCACATTACTTAAAATACATAGGTATAATAAAAGTTGGCAATAAAAATTGGTTCAGATAAAGTATCAAAAATGATTTTATTGAACAACACTGTTAAAATACATAATGTAATATACATAATATAAACATAATCAACTTATGTACATGATGTATTATAATAAATGCCTGCAGAGGGCGCCAGCGAACTGGTGATTGTTGTTACACTTTACAGCAGATCAAATCCTGGTTTAATATCGACCAAACATTTCATTCAGATGATCCCTTAACCTTTAAGGAGAGACGCGGCCGGCAAAAACATAGTTGTTTTTTTACTGGTCAATTTTGAGATTTTTGGATATTTGTCTTCAATAACGTCTTCTTTCAGACTTGTGTTGAAAAAAAGTCAGAAATACACATTTAGGTCTTTATTTTACTACACTTTGTCTGTTTGCGTCTGTAGATTTCTCATAAATTCAACAAAAGTTGTCGTTCTTAATCAACATGCTGCTCCCTGTCATCACACACACCGCTGGAAAGCTCTCTCTCTCCTGTACAATGCTGTCGGATCCAAATATGCTCATTTCCTTTTAATCAGCAACTAATCTTGAAAGTAAAAGGGCTGAATGCGCAATCTCATTGGCTGATGATAAATCTTTAAAGCCTGTTTTCTCAAAATGACTTTTCTCTCTGAAATCTCCACTTCAGTAGCACCGATATACACCAAACTCTCCAGTCTTGCACCTAGTTATATTATGAAGACATTTACAGAGGGATTTGCAAATATATTATTCCTAGCCTGATTTATATAACATTTTATTCCAAAAAACATGGCGAAAATCATTTTTTTAAGGCTATTGACAGTATATTCTGATTTACAGGATAACAAAAGTAGATATCCATAAATCCCTCTGTCATTTTTTCCCCATCTAATATGTGAACTCAATGAAAAAATTATTTTTAACCTGGCTTTATCCAATACTCAGATTTAGTTTTTTTAAATATATGCAAATTAGCACATATATTGCCTGATTTGCATATTTAAACATTAAATTACAGAAAACTTGTAATACATTTTTTTTTCTCATCTTAATGTAGGTAATCAACTGGGAAAGATTCATGGTGATATCTGCTAGTTAAAAATGTTACCCTATTCACCTGTAGTGTCTCGCCTTAAACGTTTTGCATAAGCGTCTCTCATTTCATTTATCTATTTATACAGCACATTTAATGCAGCAGATGTTGCCCACAGTGCTTCACAATCATTAGAACACACAAAAATAAGAGTACAGAGAGAGAAATAATAAATAAACCGTATGAAACTGTTGAGGATCATGTCTGTAATTCCTATTTCTTTGTCCTTCATGTGTCCTTCCGTCTCGGATTGTGCCGGTCTGTTTAATAAGAAATAATAATTGGTGTGAGTCATAAGTAGGACACCTCGCAGCTTTATTTTAAAGGAAGAGCTTCTGTGTGATGAATACTGAATATTTCTTCTATTATCCATATGCTGCTGTTGAAATCTTCCCGAACTGAATCATTTATACTGAGATTGAGTTCATGGATGTGAAACGGCAGATCCCGGATATTTTACATTCCGTGGTTCAGAATTTGATGACTTGTTTTGCACAGACCAGGGTTATTATAGGAAACTAAAACCATAAAAAACATGTTTATTTCAGCTAGTTGCCAAAGTAGCATTTCACATTTCCATTTAATTTCACTTAATGTACTAATTTTTTTTTATATTTTATACTTATAATTTAACTTATAATTTAAGTCCATAGTTTTTATTCACTTTTATTTTTTACTTTTAGTACTTTTATTTTCAACTAGTAAAAAACTAAAACTAAAATGAAAACATAAAATATAAAATAATAGTCATTTTCACAAATTAAATATTAATTTATAAATAAAATAAAATAATTATTAAATAAATAAGAATGTTTCTAGTAATAATAACCAAACCCAACTTATAACTTTTTTTGAGTCATTCATTCATGAATTTAGGAAATGTACCCACTAAACATATTTGTATGATATTAATAATATTATTATTGCGGTAATAATAATAAAAAAATATTATTATTATTATGATCTTATAATTATTTTATTATAATAATTATATTATAAATAATGGCTTATTTATTATTACTAATGGTAATATTAATAATGCTTTATTATTATTATTATTATTATTAATAAAGGTCAGCGTTATTATTAAACCATGTGTGAATAATAATAATAATAATAATACATTATTATTAAATTATAATAAATGGCAAATTGATTATTTACCCATGTGTGATTATTCTTATAAAGGGCAAAATGATTAATAACCCCATGTGTGAATAATAATAATAATAATAATAATACATTATTATTAAATTATAATAAATGGCAAATTGATTATTTACCCATGTGTGATTATTCTTATAAAGGGCAAAATGATTAATAACCCCATGTGTGAATAATAATAATAATAATAATAAACTATCTAATTATTATTATTATTAACCCATGTGTGAATATGAGTAACTCGGATCATGTTTGGTCTCCAGACTCACGCTGAAGGAGTCGCTGATGCTGAAGGAGTCGTGGATGTTTTATGAAGGTCAGTGGATTCAGTCCAATCAGGATCTTCAGGCTGGACTCTGGAGAAACACCTGAGTAACACCTGAGATCTTCTGAGAAACAGCTGAGATCTTCTGGAGAAACAGCTGAGATCTTCTGGAGAAACAGCTGAGATCTTCTGGAGAAACAGCTGAGATCTTCTGGAGAAACAGCTGAGATCTTCTGGAGAAACAGCTGAGATCTTCTGGAGAAACAGCTGAGATCTTCTGAGAAACAGCTGAGATCTTCTGGAGAAACACCAGAGATCTTCTGAGAAACAGCTGAGTTCTTCTGGAGAAACACCTGAGATCTTCTGGAGAAACACCTGAGATCTTCTGAGAAACACTTGAGATATTCTGGAGAAACACTTGAGATCTTCTGGAGAAACACTTGAGATCTTCTGAGAAACACTTGAGATATTCTGGAGAAACAGCTGAGATCTTCTGAGAAGCACTTGAGATCTTCTGGAGAAACACCTGAGATCTTCTGGAGAAACACCTGAGATCTTCTGGAGAAACACTTGAGATCTTCTGAGAAACACTTGAGATATTCTGGAGAAACAGCTGAGATCTTCTGAGAAACACTTGAGATCTTCTGGAGAAACACCTGAGATCTTCTGGAGAAACACCTGAGATCTTCTGAGAAACACCTGAGATCTTCTTGAGAAACACCTGAGATCTTCTGAGAAACACCTGAGATCTTCTGAGAAACACTTGAGATCTTCTGGAGAAACACCTGAGAAACACCTGAGATCTTCTGGAGAAACATCTGAGATCTTCTGGAGAAACATCTGAGATCTTCTGGAGAAACACCTGAGATCTTCTGGAGAAACACCTGAAATCTTCTGGAGAAACATCTGAGATCTTCTGGAGAAACATCTGAGATCTTCTGAGAAATACCGGAGATCTTCTGAGAAACACCTGAGATCTTCTGGAGAAATATCTGAGATCTTCTGAGAAACACCTGAGATCTTCTGAGAAACACCTGAGATCTTCTGAGATCTTCTAAGATCTTCTGAGAAACACCTGAGATCTTCTGGAGAAACACCTGAGATCTTCTGAGAAACACCTGAGATCTTCTGAGAAACACCTGAGATCTTCTGAGATCTTCTAAGATCTTCTGAGAAACACCTGAGATCTTCTGAGAAACACCTGAGATCTTCTGAGAAACACCTCAGATCTTCTGAGAAATACCTGAGATCTTCTAAGATCTTCTGAGAAACACCTGAGATCTTCTGAGAAACACCTCAGATCTTCTGAGAAATACCTGAGATCTTCTGAGAAACACCTGAGATCTTCTGAGATACACCTGAGATCTTCTGCTCCTCAGGGCTCGCTGTCTCTGTGACACACAATGCAGTCGCTTCACTTTTATAAACCGGTTCAACTGAAGGTTGAAGTTGCTCAGATGCAAATGAACCATTCATTATTACACGAGTCCGTCGCTTCCTTCCCAGTGTTGACAATCTCACGCCGGAGAACTGGGACTGAGGAAGAGAAACTATGAAGAGTCGGACGATCATGAGTGTGTGTGTGTGTGTGTGTGTGTTGTTCTTCTGAAGGGCTCGTCTATGAACGTCTTTCCCGCACTGTGAGTGTGTGAGTGTGTTTCTGTCACGATGTGATGATCGAATGAATCTGGAGAGTCTCTCACTCTTACAACGAAAGGTTCAGTGGTTCTTGACTCAGTGAACTCGTTATGAAATGTCTTAAATGATTGCATAATACGCTAACACTTCAAATCCAGCGTTTACTGTTGCTTATGTCTATGTGGTGTTTTTTAATCTGCTTTAAGACAAACCATGTGTAAGTTCATAAGTCGACACCATTGCTGAGTATTTCCTCCCTAAAACTGCAGTGAACCAAAGACAGTCTCAAACACACGCTTTGAAATCGCTGGTGTTTCTGACGTCACAAACTACCTTGTAACCAATCAGATCAACGTGTGATCGTCAACCAGTGGATCTCTGAGCTGAGTGAGTGAGTGGAGGCGGAGCTCATTTGCATATTCATACTAAATGAGGCAAGGGTGTCGAGTTACATTCAAGATATTATAAGGCATGAAGAAGTTTTTTTTTTTTTCAAGGAAAAAACTTTAAAATATGTAATTTTGACTTTAAAGCCTTTGTGTGGTGCATTATATAGGTATTCATAATGTGCATTATATCTTTTCATAAATAATTGTATCCAAAGTTAAAATATAATATTTGCAGATCTGAAATTGCTTCTTTGTCATGTGTTTTAATGCTTTCTATGCAATGAATATACAAGTATTATAATGTATTATAACGGTGGGTACAGTTAATCATGAGATCATATAAAGTGCATAATTAATGCATTAAAATACATGATAATGCATTGTATATAAAGGCTTTAATATCCATAATAGGTTATTTAACAGGTTATTTGCATTTTTTCTATTTAATTCGTAACTAAAATAAGAAATTGAAATAAAACTAAATTATTTAATTAAAACTATATCCATAAGATGATCCCCCAGTTTTTTTTTTTTTGCCAGCGATGCAATAATAGAAGAACCATTTTTATTTCCCAAAGTGAGAAGTTCTTAAAAGGTCTTAATAATCTCAACTAAATAAGATGTTATAGGTTCCATATTTGTAACAGTTGCATGATGGGAAGCGCTATATGAAGCGCCTGACGGAACCCTTTAATGTTCTATAAAGAACCTTTCGTTCTAAGAGCGTGTCTGATGTCTGTCAGTCTTTCCGTTCTCATCTGGTTTATTCTGAGTCGAGCTGCAGAAAGAGTGTGTTTTTACTGGCACTTCATGAACCAATACGACCTAAACCTCTTTTCCTCCTCACAATCGACTCGTTTACTCGCATACATGGTCTTATTGTGAATGATCCATCATTCAGGTTCTCTCAAGGAAATCAAATGTGTGTCAAAGAAGTAGTAAATTACAACAGCATGCACTCGATTTTTTTTTTGTTGGTTCTTTCAACCCATGTTTGGGTCAAATATGGACGAACCCAACCATTGGGTTCAAAAAATGAATTAAAATTTTTAAAGGGGTGGTATAATGCCCTTTTCACAAGATGTAAAATAAGTCTCTGATGTCCCCAGAGTGTGTGTGAAGTTTTAGCTCAAAATACCCCACAGATATTTTTATATAGCATGTTAAAATTGTCACTTTTTGAGTGTGAGCAAAAACGCACCATTTTTGTGTCTGTCACTTTAAATGCAAATGAGCTGCTGCTCCCGGCACAGGGGGCGGAGCTTCAACAGCTTGTGTCCTTTTACCTCACTGCAGGGTAACATGTACAGGGTGGGCCATTTATATGGATACACCGTAATAACATGGGAATGGTTGGTGATATTAAAGTCCTGTTTGTGGCACATTAGTATATGTGAGGGGGCAAACTCCTCAAGATGGGTGGTGACCATGGTGGCCATTTAGAAGTCGGCCATCTTGGATACAACTTTTGTTTTTTTCAATAGGAAGAGGGCCATGTGACACATCAAACTTATTAATGTCACAAGAAAAACAGTGGTGTGCTTGGTTTCAACGTATCTTTATTCGTTCATGAGTTATTTACATGATGTGTCACATGGCCCTCTTCCTATTGAAAAAACAAAAGTTGTATCCAAGATGGCCGACTTCTAAATGGCCACCATGGTCACCACCCATCTTGAGGAGTTTGCCCCCTCACATATACTAATGTGCCACAAACAGGACTTTAATATCACCAACCATTCCCATGTTATTACGGTGTATCCATATAAATGGCCCACCCTGTAGAAGCAACAGGACATTTCTGAATGGTTAGTTGATGAGTTTATGTAGCTGATGTGTAGTTATCTTCTAGTCATCGATTAGCATATTCTGTCTTGATAATCTATAAATGGCGTTTCAGGGGGCGGGGTTTATGTAAATTCTAGGGTTGGTGATGTCACTAACCCGGGAGGAATGTGGTGTAGTCTCTACCAGCCGTTTGTTGAAGTCCTTAAAAAGCGATTTAAAAAAAAGCAAATATCTCCCTTTGCTTTGAACTTTGAGCGTTGTAACTTTGCAGATGTTGTTTATGCTCAAACTGCAACATTACACACTAACTACAGTTAGAAAAGTCAAATCATAATCAACCAGCCCACAAGCGGTTGTTTTTGTCCATATTTGACCCAAACTTGGGTTGAAACAACCCAGCATTTTTTAGAGTGTATCATTTAGACTTTGCTTTTTCACAACGGCTGTATGATCGAATGCACCAAATGTTCTGTTGATAGTTGCATTTATTAATATTAATAACTGGAGTAATCAGTTCTTCCACTAAGCTGTGACTACAGAAACTTGCATCTGAGTTTGATTGACAGCCACTTCCAACAGGCTCGTCCAATCAGGATTCAGGTTCTGATAACAGCTATGAAAACAGCTCATTTGTTTATGAAAGTACATTCAAATTAATAGAAAGAAAGGTATGATTTTCTGAATCATATCAAAGCTGTTACAGAGCGATTATTGAAGCTGCATTATTGATGATATCGTCTTCTGATTGAGATTAATCTCTAGACGAATCCTTCCAACAATCCATGATGCTTCGTTTCACTGAGAAACACGAGCTGAGAGTGACTGAAGCTGTTACGCACATATCCAAAGGATTTTTATTGTATTACACACATGATTCAAAGGAAATGTACAGTTTTTTTAAAGGTTAAAATTATAATTCACTTAAAATTGTGATTATTTTCTCACCCTCGTGTCCTTCCAAACCCAAGTGTGTATAAAGTCTCAGTGTCGATGTTTGTATGAAAGTCTAAGTGAAAGAAACCAGGTGAATCTTGGAAGCTAAATAATCTTTCATAACTTAACGCCTAAAATAAGAATAATAATGTCAGCACGTGTTTCTTCTGCTGTCGCCTTATTGTGTCGTATGATCGTTTATTGAATTTTTTTAATTTTTCAGAAACCATGCTTTAAGCATAACTGATTCAGGCCTCGTGAGTGTGATATTAATGTAGGTGTTATTGAATATTGTGCACCGCTGATGTCTCATTTGTTGTTGTTGAAGTGCTGAAGTCATGAGGTTTATGTTCACGTTTCAGAAGCTCTTAAAACAACTTGCACTAAAAAAAGAGAGATATCAAAATCTAAATGCTTCTATGACTGATGATCTCACATATGAAATGCACTTTAGCAAGTATGATTTTTAATGCAGATGACAGGTTAATCTCACAATCCAGATCATATTGCATTCAAAATGTAAAAAATCAAGTGAATCAATAGCCTATTTTTGGAACTATTATTATTATTATTTATTATTAAAAGTGTATATATGTGTATATATATATATATATATATATATATATATATATATATATATATATATATACACACACATATATTATTTATTTATTTATTTTTAGTTTGATATATATTATTAATTATATTTAATGTAATTCTTTAGTTTATATATATATATATATATATATATATATACATATATATATCTTAAGTTAAGCATTAAGTATTGTTGTGGTGTCTTTAATAATGAAATACAAACCGCGAGTACAGTGAAATGTGCTTCATTAAAATAACGTCTCAAAGTAGAAATAATTTTTTTATGTTCCTCTTTTCTTTGTATTTTGCGGTTTAATGTCACCTCGCCATGTTTTTGTGAGATTCACCCGTACACTTTGTTCATACTTGACATTTGCTGTTATTAAAATGAGTTCAGGCAGAATGAAAGACACATGAATTCACATCATAAAATAAAATACATGTGATTTGTAGGTTTTATTTTCACAATTTCCTGCAATAAAACATCATGGGATATGAAATCTAACTGTTCAGTGTTTAAACATCAAAATGCATATTTTTATGTATCCATATGTGACTTTCTGGAATATTTTACCAAAGCTTACAAACTTTAAATCAACCTTTATAAGAATTATGCATCGTCACTGAATTATGGGGAGAATGAATATGTTCAATGTTTTTTCTCACAGAAGTCATTTAATGTGCTTTATTTTGTAGACTTCAGTCATTATTACCCATGAGCCTCTTTCTCTGAGCCAATTCACATGCAATAACTGGTAAATATACCAACACTTGTTGTTGTTGATGTTGTTGTTGTTGTTTTTCTCTGTGATGGAAAAAGTAAAGCCTCAATGGTCCTGTCTGAATATATAAACATTTGCAATAATGATAATAAAGACATGTACTGTTTCTTTAAGAAGCGTGTCCTCTGTTGCTCAATCTGCGCGGCGCTCGCTTTCTGTGTAATTAATTCGCAATAAAAGTTATTGTTTTTCATGCAATTTTGTGAGTACTTCATACCTCACTTTGACAAAATGTATTTTTCAACCTAGTGATGTTTAATAAGCGAAACGTGTGGGAAAAAAATCTTAATATAACCTTATAAACCTTGATATAAACCCCAAAATAAACATGTCACCTTCATTTATTCCCTCATGTTGTACCAATCCAAACTTTATTTTCTTTCATCTTTAAAACAAACTCCAATTATATTTTTGTTTACAAACATTAATATTTAAATTAATATTTTTGCAAAACCCTAAAAATAATTTTAAAACAATGATTAAAAAAAAAAGGTTGCCAGAACTTTACCGTAAAAAAATACAGTAGCAACAGTTTTACAGCCTAGACTTAAATGTAATCTAACAATATATATTTCATTAAATGAAATAATGTAAATATACCAAATTACTAAATCTTCATAAAATATTGACAACTACTTTAAAACCACAGATGATGAAGAGAAACCAACGTAGTAGTTTCCACAATCTGAGAGAAATATCAATATATAGACACAAATATATGGTAACACACAATAGTAAAATAATGCAACAAACATCCATTAAACAACATACAACCCTAATGTACATAACTGAAGAAAATATGTTTCTTGCCGGATGTAGCATTTTCCAAAAACGGTAGGCTACGTTTAAAGGGGTCATATAATGCCATTTTGTACAAGCTAATATGATTCTTTAGGGTCTAAATTAAAAGTTTGTAATATACTTTAATTAAAAATTCTCATTAGTATTGTAAGAAAACACTCATTTTACCTGTTCAAAAACAGCTCTGTTTTCAGCACGCCGTTTAAGTGCATGTGTCTTTAAATGATAATGAGCTTTGCTCACCCCGCCCCTCTGCTCTGTGCGTACACCGTTTGTAACACAATAACCATAACGCGTTGTTCATTATAAACGTGGGATTATGAATTATATTGAGAACGTCGTACATAGAAAACATGCCGTAATGTACCCTGAGTGTAAACAGCCGCATTCATCGTGAAGCGTGCAGCATGCGATTTGCAAAGATAAATATTAATATAAAGGTTAATAAAACGTTACACTCACTTCTTCTTCTGGAGGTGCAGCAGGAACACGAATAGTTGGTACCGATCCTTTTTTCAGGAGCAGCTTCTTAGCAAAACCAGCTTTATACTGACCCTCGTTTGTAAAGCAGTCTGGTGTGAGAAATGATTCGCGCAAACATGAAAGCATTGACGTTGATCGTGGGGAATATTCCCTTCGAAAACACACTCAGCCACTGCGTCTTCAGCGGTTCGGATTTAGGAACATCAACATGATGCTGTGTTCCTTATTACACCCAAGAACAGAACACCACAATCACTCAGACGCCATTCTGCTCATAGACAGTGCTCCAGCGTATCAACAATGACTATGATTGAACTATGACTACCTCACGAGCGAGGGCGGGTCTGTGTTGAAACGCTGCTGTCAATCAACAATCGTGGGAGGGGCGTCTGACCGTGTGAACGACTGACCTAGGTCGAACGGCTTGATTCGAGACAGGGGAAAACATATAAGAAGATTAAAAAAAAACACTGGATGGATTTTTATCATTTTATGATGGTTGTGTACAGGCACTGCCAACACACACTTCAGTACAATCAACTTGTAAAAGTGCATGTACCATTATATGACCCCTTTAACAAAATTTCACTGTAAAATTACATGAAATGTCTCAGATTTATACAGCTTAACAGATTACGGTAACTTACCCTTTACATATTTTTACCATAAATAAAAGAAGCACCATTAAAGTATCCCAGCAATAATCCATATATAGTATTTTCCTGTGCTTTTATGGTTCATTTTTGAAGGTTGACCATGTAAATCATCATCAACATTCTGACTGACCTTTGTGTTTCACAGGAGACAGAAAGACATGCAGGTTTGTAATTTCATTTAGTCTGCGTATTGTGGATTATTGTGCATTGTTTATTCATATATTGCCCCTTATATTATGTTACTGTTTCTAATGCCCTTCATCTTTCTTGAGAGGAATGGACAAAATAAGAATTGCATTGTGCTGTAGTAAAGTACAGCTGAAAAAAAAGAGAGATCTTGAATCTAATGAATAAACGTGTGTAAATAATGGCAAAATGTTCATTTTTGGGCTGAATTGACTGTTCGCAAAGACCCGCCCCCTTTAGTTACTGTTGCTATGTCCGACAAGCCACACCACTCTCACACACACACCTTGGGCCCTATTTTAACGATCTGAAACGCAAGTGTCAAAGCGCACAGCGCAAGTAACTTTGTGGGTGGGTCTCGGCACTGTTGCTATTTTCCCGGCGGGATAAATGACTCTTGCGCCTGGCGCAAATCTAAAATGTGTTGGTCTGAAGTAGCTTCATTATTCATAGGTGTGGTTTGGGCGTAACGTGAAATAAACCAATCAGAGCGACATCTCACATTCCCTTTAAGAGCAGGCGCGCTTGTTCTAAAGCAGATTCCTATTATAACGGCGGATTTGCCAGGCGCGCGCCAGGAGCGGTTCACAGCCAAGGAGAGCAACCATCTCGTCAGGGACGTTGGGGATGGAGAAACGCACCCAAATTAACTTAAAAAGGCGTATGATAATTTGGGTAAATGTGTAAGCTATATGTATGCTTTTATAATAAATGATCTATCTATCTATCTACCTATCTATCTATCTATCTATCTATCTATCTATCTATCTATCGTAATAATGTATGATTTGCAAAAATGAAAACTGCTGCTTCTGTGTAGATGAGAGAATCAAAGTGTATGCGCGTTGTGCACACGCTACATTGATTATGGCCAAGCATGCGCCCTTAAAATAGCATATGAATAACATGCGTTGCGCGCCACTGACTTTAAACTATTTTTTCCTGGTTAGTGGCGCAATTGTTTTCTAATCCTGCAAAATAGCATGAAGGAACGTTTGCGCCGGAACACGCCTCCTCTTTGCGCTGAACCGCCCCGGGGAGCGCAAGTTCATTCCCTAGTTTAGCGACGTGCGTCTGTGGAGGGAAAAGCGCGCTTTGTGCGGGTGCAAACTAGGAATGATACATGCGTCCGTGTACAAAGTCAATTGCGCTGGGTGCAAGATAGGGCACCTTGGGTGTTTCTCAATATGCGTTCTTCAGCGATCTTGCGTCGATAGGCTTGTTCGACTTGAACCGGCGCTGCACAGACCGATTGGTGAATGACATCAAAGTACCGCGAGAGCGAATAGAAAGTAGACTGCTCCTTATGCTTTTGAATTGCTCTCGCGGTACTTTGATGTCATAAACCGATCGGTCTGTGCAGCGCCGGTTCAAGTCGAACAAGCCTCTTGTGTTCTCGTTTTACGTCATCATTAACCGTCGAAGTTCAGACCCAATTCTCAAGAACGCAAGTACAGAGGACGCATGAAAGAACCCGGATGTGTTCTTGATACCGAGGATGCATCGAATGCAGACTTGAGCTAGTACTCGCCTGGTGTCCCAGAAGTCATTGCGGCCGGTTCCGAGTTCGTTCTTCCAAGGAAGCTTCTCTGCACAAGTCCGTTCTCTGCGTTCTTGGAATTGAGAAACAGCCCATGTTCTCACACAGTGAAACACACATCGCGGAGCAGAGAGGACACTGACAACACACTGACACACAGGACAGACCAGGTTACTTTTGATATGAAACAAAGTCTCAACTTTCAAATTTGGTCATTTTTGAAAGAAATTTAAACAATAAATACCGTTTTGTGGCTCTTTAATGTGTCGTGAGACTCGTGACAGATCGCTCAGTAAAAGCGGCTCGAGCACCGATCATCTCTTCCTTCTAGTTCATTTATAGCATCAAATAAACATGAAAGAACATCAGAAGGAGTGTTGTTTTAACCGCGGAAAGACGTCAGTAACGTTACACTCCGTTTTTCAAGTTCAAATCCTCGACGTTAATCCTTGACTGCTTTGTCGGACTAAAATGGCGGATGGCGGGTTATGATTGGTCAGATCGCCTGTCAATCAAACTCCATGCGAAGGGTCAATTCTGTCTTTAAGATGTTGTTTTTCCTCTAAAGAGATGTTGTGTGTGTGTGTGTGTGTGTGTGTTTGATGATTCTGTCAGTGTTTGCAGGCCTTGGGCCGATGCCTGTAAATGTCAATCCCCTGACCTCCAGGCTTCAGCGTGTCACAGATTCTCTCTCTCTCCGTGTGTGTGTGTGTGTGTGTGTTTGGTTGCAGGACGACGCCGTCAGCTCACTGTGTCTGTCTGACATTATTTATGTCTCATGCTGTGAGAGACTGTCTGATGTTTCTTCCAAAACCCAGATGATGACGACTGGAAGATGAATATCGCTCAGTTTCGCTCAAAGCAAATCTCTCGTTTTGCTTTTACAGGTTAAAAATCTGTGTGTGATAACCATGGTGCCGGTCTAATAGTCTGATCAGAAATAGATTTGACGCTATTTTACCAACAGTAACACAATGAAAAACAAACAAATCAGGTTAAAACGGTAAACCTTTAATATTCTCACATTACAAAAAACTTGATTTTTAAATCAATTGTTTTTCAACACTTTTCTGTTTAAAATGTTTATAGTCCCCCTGAGGTGAAAATCCAGCTTTTATTGTTGTTTATGTGTCTATGTGGTGTTTTTAATATGCTTTAACACAAAGCATGTGTAAATTCATAAGTCGACACCATTGCTGAGTATTTCCTCCTTAAAACTGCAGTGAACCAAAGACAGTCTCAAAAACACGCTTTGAAATCGCTGGTGTTTCTGACGTCACAAACTACCTTGTAACCAATCAGATCAACGTGTGATCGTCAACCAGTGGATCTCTGAGCTGAGTGAGTGAGTGGAGGCGGGGCTCATTTGCATATTCATAGAACCACGCATACTAAATGAGGCAAGAGTGTGGAGTTACATTCAAGATATTTTAAGGCATGAAGAATTTTAATTTTCAAGGAAAAAACGTTTAAATATGTAATTTTGGTGATCAAAGATGAGTTTTAAGGGACAAAAGTATTGACTGCAGGGGGACTTTAAGGTTACTTTTTATTTTGATAGTCCACTTTAGACATTCTACTAACTAACTTTGCAACTACATGTCAACTAACTAACTCTCATTAGAGTATTAGTAGACTGTTAGGGTTAGAATAAGTTGACATGTACTTGCAAACTTACTTATAGTGAGTAAAATGTATGTTTAGAGCATCAGAATGAAGTGTTAGCAGATAAAGACTAAGATTAAGACAGTCCACTAATACTCTAATGACTGATAGTTGACATGTAGTTATAGTTATGTCTAAATCGGGCTATTGAAATAAAGTATTACCAAAATCACAAATAGTAACAATAGTTTGTGAAAACAGTTAATTAAATGTTAAACATAGTTTAAAAAAATTATGTTCTGATGTTTTTTTTTAAACATGTGAGAAATATTAATATTAAAGGTTTACTATATTTTTTTTCATGACCATAAATGTGAAAAGGTCACACAATTTTAAGAAAAACACAATAGGTTAACCTTAGTATTTCCAACAACTCAAAAATAAAAAAAAAGGTCAAACTGACCCAAAACTCATCATATGAGGGTTAAAGTATAACTGTTGAAGCGTGGTTAGTGTTTACATATCAGTCTACAATCAATCAAAATATCAATATGAATGCAAACATTTCTCATCAAATGATCTGAGCAGCTCCACATTCATTTAACAGATTTTTACTCTTGCTGAACAATAAATATTCTTATTTCACTCTAAAAAAGATTTGGTTCAACAATAAATAAATAAATTACGACAGTTTGCATCAAAGTCTTTGAGTTATGACAACTAGTGAAATTGTGTTCAACCAACAAACTTTAAGTTGATTACTCAAAAAATTTTTTTAAATAATAATAATAATTTCAACATAATTGAGTGATGGGATTGAAACCTATTAATAATTTATTTTTCTATTATAGGTCCACTGAATTTCTTTTTAGAGTAAGTTTCTATTTTTCAAGTTTAATTCAATTTATTTGCACAGTGTTTTTCACAGTGCATATTGTTTCAAAGCAGATTTACAATGTTTCAATGTTACAATTTATAAAGTACATTTTTACACTGCAAAAAAATGATGTTCTTCCTCAGTGTTTCTGTCTTGTTTTCCAGCACAAACATCTAAACATTCTTAAATCAAGATATATTTACTGGAGAAACAATATGACTGAAGATATTAAGATATTTTCTGAAATGTGAATCAAAATGAAGTGAGTTTATGCTTAAAACAAGAACAAATATCTGCCAATGGCAGATATCAGTCATCATTTAATCTTTTTAAGAAATAAGTTCGATTTTTTTGTCATGATTTTGACTTCTCATTATCTCATAATTTCGGCTTGAATTTTGACTTTTTATGTAAAAAATTTTTTTGTCAATTATGACTTTTTGTAATAATAATTTAGAATTTTTGTCAGAATTTTTTTTTAAGTCATGTGACATTTTAAGTCAGAATTTTGACTTTTTATGTCAATTTTCTTTTTAAGTCATATTTTTTGCCTTTTTAAGTCAAAATTTTAAGTAATAAGTTTGTTATAATTTTGACTTTTGAAGTAATAATTTCGTTTTTTATGTCATAATTTTGACTTTTTAAGTCATCTCTTGGTTTAGTAAGTCAATTTCAACTTTGTCATAATAGACTTTTTAAGTCATAATTTTTATTTTTCAAGTAATTGTTTTTTTTTGTCAATTTTGACTTCTTAAGTCATAACTTTTTAAGTAATAATGTTTACTTTTTATCTCATAAATTCGGCTTGAATTTCGACTTTTTATATCATAATTTTGTTTTGACTTTTTAAGTAATAATTAAAAAAAATTTGTCAATTTTGACTTTAGTCATGACATTTTAAGGTATAATTTAGACTTTATGTCATCATTTTGCCAATGGCAGATATTTGTTCTTGTTTTAAGCTTAAACATTTTGATTCACATTTCAGAAAATATCTTAATATAATTTTCCTTCTCCCGTAAATGTATGATTTAAGAATGTTTAGATATTTGTACTGTAAAACAAGATATTATTATTCATAAGATATTAGAATTCATAGTTTTTGCTTCAGTTTTCTGGTCACCATCACTAACCTAAAGATGCATTTAAACAATGAGAGACATTTGCTGAAATAATAATGAGAAACACAGAAGCTTCCCGTTTAGTATTCACACACACACTGAATGAGTGTTTCACACAGCCAGGTTAATTACAGTCGTAATCAAGCATGCAATGAATACTCCATGAGCAAAGGCATGACTAATGGAGTTCAGATGAATGTCACACAATAAGATCTGACTCAATCTGTCCTTCTTCATTCTTTAACTCATGCATGAGATCACTTTCCACACACAGTCAAACGTTTGGAATAAATCAGATTTTTTATTTTCTTTTAAATACAGTAATATTGTGAAATATTATTCTAATGTAAATCATCTGTTTTCTATGTGAATATACAGTAAAGTGTAATTTATTCCTGTGATCAAAGCTGAATTTTCAGCATCATTACTCCAGTCTCTCCAGTCACATGATCCTTCACAAATCACTCTAATATGAGGATTTGATGCTCGATTATTATTGGTGATCAATTATTAATAATGGTTCTTATTAATATCAGTGGTGAAAACAGGTTTTGCTGCTTATAAGTTTATTGGAAAAGTTTAAAATGTCATGATGACTTAAAAACTCAAAATTGTGACTTAAAAGTTCTAAATGGACCAAAGTCAAAATTATTTCTTAAAAAGTCCAAACTGACTTAAAAAGTAAAAACTATGACAAAAAGTTAAACTTATTTCTTAAAGATTTCTTATAACCTCAGAAGACTAATCCTGCTACACAATGATGAACTCCATTATTGACAGAAGATGCTCTTCAGAAGATTGAATATAGTTATCATTCTTGATTAAAATTCATTCTAAATGTAAAAGAATAGCAGAGTTCACACCATAACAATACAGATGAATGATGTCGATGGAATCACTTTCACAATGATTTTGTTTCATCTGATGAACTATAAAAACATTGAGAGCCAATCAGAATCCATCCTGCTTTAAAGAGTGTGAGCATTTAGCATATTAATAGCTTAAATGATAATAAACAGACCGGTTATTGTCCATTGGTGTGAATGTGGCCTTTATAATAACATATGATAAATCTTCCACACACACTTAAAAATGTGGCACATGTTTCCCGGCTCTGTTCGTCCTCTTAAAGCATGTGCAGATGCACTTCAGTTTCTGCATGTCTGTGGATTATGAGTGGGATTATAAGTGAGCTCATCTCATCCTCACCCGGCTGGATGATTTATGGATATTAGCTCAGTTTACTTCACTACTATGGAAGCCCATTTCTGCCACATAAGAAACTCATTTCTTTATTAAATCTTAATTGTGACATAAAAAGTCATAATTATGACATACTAAATCAGATGCGATTAAATTTAGGATTTATTACATTTATTAGATTCAAAAAGTAGAAATTATGAAATTACAATTATGACTTTAATTTTCAACCTTTTTTGTCAGTTTCAATGTAGTACATTTTTTGTCATAATTTTATCTTTTTAAGAAATAAGTTTGACTTTTTGTCATAATTTTGACACTTATCTCATCATTTCGGCTTGAATTTCAACTTTTTATTTCAATTTTTTTGTGTCAATTATGACTTTTTAAGAAATAAGTTTAACTTTTTGTCATAATTTTGACTTTTGTCCATTTTTATGACATTTTAAATAATTTGGACTTTTTATGTCATTTTTCTTTTTAAGTCATATTTTTTTACTTTTTAAGTCAAATTTTTAAGTAATAAATTTGCTATAATTTTGACTTTAAGTAATAATTTCGTTTTTTATGTCATAATTTGGACTTTTTAAGTCATACATTTGGTTTAGTAAGTAAATTTCAACTTCGTCATAATAGACTTTAAGTAATTTTTTGTGTCAATTTTGACTTCTCAGGTCATAACTTTTTAAGTAATAATGTTTACTTTTTATCATAAATTCGGCTTGAATTACGACTTTTTATATCATAATTTTGTTTTGACTTTAAGTAATAATAATAATAATCAATTTTGACTTTAGTCATGACATTTTAAGGAATAATTTAGACTGTCATAATTTTGACTTTTGTCAATTTTGACTGTCATAACTTTTTAAGTAATAATTTATAATTTCATGTCATATTTTTTACTTTTTAAGTCATTGTATGACATTTTAAGTAATAATTTGGATTTTTTATGTAATAATTTGGATTTAGTATGTCAATTTCAACTTTGTATGTCATGAAGTTTAATGTATGTCAAACTTAATATATAAACTTGTGTGATAATTAAATTAGTTCAAATTAAATAGTTAATTTTTTTGCTGCAATATAAATCATGACAATACAAATTATGACTTTTTAAATCATATTTTTGGCTTTTTATTTGCATGATTTATATCATTGCAAAAAAAAAACTATATTACCGCACAACTCTATACATTAATTTTGACATATATTCCACTTTATCTGCATAGCCTACATACAGTAAACTCATGTAAAGCATATTTATTACAATATTTTCATGTAAAGCAATAGCAATGTATTTTAGCAAATCACCTGATTTTTTATTTTATTCTGATATATAATGAATATTCTCAACTGCTCGATTGCTCTAATCTGCTAAATGCGACTATAAGGCATAAAGATAATATAAACATTGTCATGATTTCTGTAATCCTGCTGTGAAACTATTCTTATTGTGCAAAATGCTAATAACTACATTTGACTTGAGTGAGTAAACGATTTTTTTCTTCTTCAAAATTTCTGGTTGAATAAACTCTTCAACAGAATCTTACGAAACTATGGATGAAAGTGTGTAGATTGACGTTCCTGATGAGTTTGTGTCTCCAGATGGAGGTTCATTTGTGTCTTGACTGGACCTGTGACATGACGATACTAACATCCCGAGGCGTCCTCGAGCCACAGCTGAGACACTCCATCAAACACTCTCAGCACATCAAGTTCAGTACAAAAGACAATCTGTGGAGTCGCCCGATCGACTCTGAACACGAGCAGAGCCTGAGGCGCAGAGACTCACACAGGAATGTTCCACTAGAAAATATATCAGCCCTGGGCCAACCACCCCTTTCTGCCCCCGCACACACACACACACTCACACACGCACGCACGCACGCACACACACAGACACACACACACGCACGCATGCACACACACGCACACGCACTTTATCAAAAGTGCCACCTAATGGCTATAGTTAAACAAATCATGATATTTTAATTTTAAAAGTGTTTGTTTTCCAGTAGATGTCAGCAATCTGTCTATTTTATTATTAATTTCAGTTTGTGTTGATTAATAACTTCTCCCGCTCTCCACTGGAAGAGCTGAGGTGAAGTAAACCAACACACTCCTGGTTTCTTCTGAGGGAAAGAAAGTAAAGTACTTCTCCGGGCACCACTTAAAGGAGCTATAGGCCTATGTAAGAATTTGTTCATGTTTTAATTGCTTTTTTAATGCCAATGTGTGAGAAGTTTGTAACGAAACATAAAAAACAAGACCTTCCTGGACTTCCTAGGTCTTCTATGAAAGCCTGTAGACTGACATTTACATGAAGGATTCGGGACGTTTTTGCCGGGAAAATCAAAGGATGTGACGTTTAATCTCTCATTCCTAAAAGAGTCTCTCTTCTGTTCAACAACACATAAAACTAATGCAGAAAGAGCCATTCTGTACTGTAATCTCACGGATTCATTCAAACTACAGTCAGATCTATATAGTCTCAATACAGTCTTTTATAAGTCATTTAAATACGGCAATATGTTTTGGACTGCAGTTCATTTAACGGCCACCGGTGTCGCTATAACAAAGATTTATGAATTATACAAATAACCCTTAAATTAAGTTTATTTTCCTGACCCCACTGGGAGATATTTGTTCTTATTTTAGGCATAAACACTTCATTCTGATAATTTTTTTCAGAAAACAAGGCTAAATATCATAAATAATTTTGCTTTTCAAAGGATTTTTTAATAACATTTTTTGTATATATAGGCCTATATATATATATATATATATTTTGCACTTAATATCCGGTACCTTTTAATTGAATCTGAATATCTTTGTATACTTGAATGTTTGTACACTATGTGTCATTTTATGTTGCCTTCTTGCACCCTTCGCATATCTTGGCCAGGTCGCGGTTGCAAATGAGAACTTGTTCTCAATTGATTGTTAAATAAAGGTGAAATTAAATAAAAATAAATAAAAAATGTATATTTAAGAATGTTGAGACTGTAAACATTCTTAAATTGATTCTATATTGTAAAAAAAAAAAAAAAACATTCTTAAACAACATTGTATATTGATTTAAGAATCTTTAGTACTGGAAAACAAGGCAGAAATACTGAGGAAGAACATCATTTTTGCAGAAAGTCTCAGAAAGGCAGAATATACTTGTGTCTCTGATTAGTCTTTATGCGTCTGATGAATCTTCTCACACTGTATGAATTAAACTCATCATCTACCTGCAGAAAAGCTGTTTCTCTTTCTTTCTTTCTTTCTTTCTTTCTTTCTTTCTTTCTTTCTTTCTTTCTTTCTTTCTTTCTTTCTTTCTTTCTTTTTCTTCTTCTCTGGTCAGATCCGCAGAAACAGTGAATCATTTATACTCACACACACACACACACACACACACACACACACACACACACACACACCTGCTCTTTTTCCTCCGTTTCATGTGGATCAGGACGTTCAAGGTAATAGAAACTCTGAATCATTTATACCAGAGAACTTAAAGTGTATGACACTCAAAATAAATCCTCATCCTGAGGACAATCCGCTGCTCCCAATGGAGTTATCAGTCTTTCTCCACGCTCTCCTTCAGTTCCCAAGAAGAAATAAAAACAAATCAATCAAGTGCTGCCATACGCTGTCATATATATATATATATATGTGTGTTTAATTTCTTAACTTCAATACTTCTACAGCATTTATTAATGTATGCATCTTGATTTAAGAATGCATAACACCATGTTCAGGTTTGACTGTAATAATTTACATAACTGCAAAAAAAGATGTTTTACTTAAAGTCTAAACATAAATCTATATGAAAAACTCAGAGGAGTCCTCTGCTGCCATCTAGTGGCTGTACTTAAAACTTCATGTTATTTTAAATTTAAAAATGTTTTCCATGGTCGCAGATGGTGTATTTTCTTGATGAATATTTGTGTCACCTTTTTGTTGTTGTTGTTTGTTATGTTTCATAAATGTTGTGTAATACATTATATCAATAAATTGATACGTATTTGGGAATTTTATATTTGATTTGCATGATAGTTTGGCAATAGTGACACCTACTGGAGAAAATGAGTAACATAAGACGTACTGGTCATGTGATTTTATCTTTTGCGTGAACACCGAAAAAAACAGAGAAACACGATTAAAATTGAGAGGTGTAACATTGAGAAGCGTGTTTGATCAGAAAATGTCTCCTGAATCCTGATTGGAAGGCACACGGTAGGCTATGTTTGCATATATCTTGGTTATCGTCTATTTATAATTTAAGGTAGGCCTATTGTGTGTATTGATTTCAGTTTAAGCTATAGCCTATATATCGACCGACGACATGGCAAAATCACTTCATCACCAATTTGATTGAAATTTATTTTCAGTTTTTTCACGGTGTCCATTTGACAAGATTGTCCTGATTCTTGAGAGGAAGACATTAAATATAGAAGATATCGACGGCATCAGTTGAAGTGTGGTTTTACTGGTTTGGAGAAAACATTCAGGAGCCGTTATTACTCTGGTTAGTAACGTTCAGATATTTGTACTGGGAAACGTCAAAGATAAGCTACTCATTTTTGCAGTGTATTATAGGAGAAACAATGAATAGACAAAAATAAACTCTATTTAAATAAACATGGGACAAAGTATAAAACATTTATTGCTGTTTCACATACAGTACTGTTTTCCCCAAATACTATCCAGTATGCTAGCACTAGTGAACTCTTCTCCATCCCAAACACGTCTTTCTCTGAATCCTTTCGTCCCACATGTTAATCTTTGGCTGTCATCATCGGTAACAAAGAAGGGAGTATTTTGGGTCTGGCCTTTTTGCTAAAGGATGAGATGTAAGAGCATCAGTCTCACATTTGAGACGCATTAAATGAACCTTTCAACTGGAGGAGATGCTCTCTCTCATCCGAAAGCCTCAGACTATCAGCGGACTGAGAGACACACGTCCCTGGAAAGACTTTAACACTCAAAGTAGAATTAAGAAGTTCCAGAGGGTTTTATTTCAGCAACAGAGAGACTCACATCAGTTCATCTGAATGACTAACTGGCTCAAATCTGACATGAAACATGATGACTTCAGGAGACACTTTCATACTGTATATGTGGGAAAAAAATCTGATATTTCTCTGGTTTTTGACAGAAACTACAGAACATGCATGATTTACCCTTGACAGAAACTACAGAACATGCATGATTTACCCTTGACAGAAACTACAGAACATGCATGATTTACCCTTGACAGAAACTACAGAACATGCATGATTTACCCTTGACAGAAACTACAGAACATGCATGATTTACCCTTGACAGAAACTACAGAACATGCATGATTTACCCTTGACAGAAAGGTGTCAGAGTTATTTTAGTATCATTGACCTACTATTATAGCATGTGCTAATATTAGCCTAAGTATTATACTTTATTTTTAGACTTTGTCTAAAGAGTGTCTGTTAAGAGTAATTTTATTTTATTTGATTAATTGTAGTTTATTTTAGTTTTAGTTATTTTAGTACTGAAGTACTTATGAAATTTTGCTTTGGCAACTACATACGTTTATATATATATATATATATATATATATATATATATATATATATATATATATATATGAAGACTTCAGATGCAAAAGCCTCTAAGTGCCATCTGAAATTTTCTTCTAAATTGAACATTTTTATCAAGCTCGTATTATTTATGTTCAGTAATTTCACTTTAATGACAATTAATAGGTAATTTTCATTGCCATTAAAGTGAAATAACTGAACATAAATATACGAGCTTGATAAAAAAGATCATTTTAGAAGAAAATTTCAGATGGCACTTAGAGGCTTTTGCATCTGAAGTCTTCATATATATATATATATATATATATATATAATTGATGTTTAAGAAAATAGTAAAGTATTTGCTATATTTTATTTATTCATTTTAGTTTATTCAGTTTTAGTCATTTTAGGACTTCGACTTTGAGAAATGTTGCCTTGAAAACTAGTTGAAATAAGTTTAATATTTTATTTCAAACAACAAAACAGTTTTTAATGGTTTTACTTTTAATTAACAATAATAAACTTGATTATTTAAAAAAAATGACACTGAAAAAACTGTTTACTTTGAAAAAAATAAAAATAATAATTACAAAAACCTGCAAGTAACACACTTAAAATAAACGTGAAATTTTGAAGTAGAAACCCTAAAATGGTATTTTCTTGTTAAACGTACTTCCATAACTTATTTTGACATCTTTTTTACAGTGTAGAATGTAGACAAAACTCCAGTTACAGCGTCATTTATAAAAACTCACAAAGAGTTCTTTATGAAAGACGAGGGATGTCATCAGAGTATATCAAATAAAAGCCTCAGCTGCTGATGAAGCGTGTCACAAACACCATCACATGTGGGAACACTGGTGTTTTACTGGCCTTCATTCCCCCGCAGACACACACACATCATGACTCTCATGTGATCCGGACAGACGGATTCATCCCGCTTTAATAACACATCAAAAACTGCTTGTTTTGTTTCCTTTTATAAAACGCCTCCAGCGGGAACATCATTACATTGATCATTACATGCAGTGTTACTCATAATCATCAACCTTTTATAATCAACATTTAAATTCATAAGTCCAAAAAACTTGTCAGGCGATCAGTTATGACAAAAAACCCTCAAGCATAATACTAATATTTTAACACAAATAGTGAGCTAGTTTTAAGGTGTGTTATTACATTGCATGCTCTTAGTTATTATAATTATGTTTATAATTACAGAATCACTTGAATCTTTTGTAGAGAGAAAAATTCCAGAATGCATTGTGACAAGCTCAGGAAGCAAAAATCAGTTCAAAATTCAAATTCATAAACAATTTATTTAATATTAAAGTCCCCCTGTAGTCAATAATTGTATCTCTTAAAACTCATCTTTGATCTCCAAAATTGAATGTAACTCGACACCCTTGCCTCATTTAGTATGCGTGGTTCTATGAATATGCAAATGAGCCCCGCCTCCACTCACTCACTCAGCTCAGAGATCCACTGTCTTTGGTTCACTGCAGTTTTAAGGAGAAAATACTCAGCAATGGTGTCGACTTATGAACTTACACATGCTTTGTCTTAAAGCGTATTAAAAACACCTCATAGACACATAAACAACATTAAAAGCTGGATTTTCAACACAATCTTTTATTATGAATATTTGAAAATATTTTGTATTTCACTTGAAATCCGGGTTGTGAAATTCAGATTATTATGATTTAATTAGTTTATTTCAGGTCTCAAAATTCAAGGTTGGAAAACTTGAGAGTAAAAAAAAAAAAAAAAAAAAAAATTGGCATAGAAACTATTTTCACACAGTAAATTTCACAAAAAAAAAAAAGGCAAGTAACAATAAATCAAATGAAATTTTCTAGAAAAACCCCCTGAAATATTATTTTCATGTAAATTTGATTTACAGCTTGGAAAACTCATTTGTTACAGTGTAACTGATGATGTGACACTATAAGAGTAAATCAGCACAGTAAAAGTTCATTACCTGAACACAGGTAATCACAGTAAACACAGGTAATCACGGTAAATATGAACACTGGGTAAACACAGTAAATATGAACACAGGTAAAACACGGTAAATATGAACACTGGGTAAACACAGTAAATATGAACACAGGTAAAACACGGTAAATATGAACACTGGGTAAACACAGTAAATATGAACACTGGGTAAACACAGTAAATATGAACACTGGGTAAACACAGTAAATATGAACACTGGGTAAACACAGTAAATATGAACACTGGGTAAACACAGTAAATATGAACACAGGTAAAACACGGTAAATATGAACACTGGGTAAACACAGTAAATATGAACACAGGTAAAACACGGTAAATATGAACACAGGTAAAACACGGTAAATATGAACACTGGGTAAAACACGGTAACTAACGAACACAGGTATGATGTCATTGATTAGTTAAGCTCATTCAGTGGCCTGAAAACACGCTGTGCTTCATCTAATCTTCTCCAGTAAAAGTTTGTGGATATCAGTACTGGTTTATTTGCAGGCCAGGACGGCGTCGTAGATCTTGCCGGTGTTGTGGATCTGGACTCGGGAGAATCCGGCATCGGTGAGCAAGCGTGTGTAATCCGAACCCTTGCGCTCGCGACCCTCCGTCTGAACCAGCATGTTGAGCGAGTAAAGCTGAGCCGTCAGCGGCCCGCTGTTATCTTCATGAAGAAGAGCTTCCACCAACAGCACACCTCCACCTGCACATCAGCACACAACACTCTCTCAATGCAGATTATTGTTATTTAATCAGTTCAGAGTGTGAAGTTCAGCTCTCAGTGTTCAATACTCTGGGATTAAAGCGTCTGACAAACTCATACATGCAAATGTACTTTGCATTTTGATCTTAAATGTATTATTGCATAAACAGCTAATATACACTCACCTAAAGGATTATTAGGAACACCATACTAATACTGTGTTTGACCCCCTTTCGCCTTCAGAACTGCCTTAATTCTACGTGGCATTGATTCAACAAGGTGCTGAAAGCATTCTTTAGAAATGTTGGCCCATATTGATAGGATAGCATCTTGCAGTTGATGGAGATTTGTGGGATGCACATCCAGGGCACGAAGCTCCCGTTCCACCACATCCCAAAGATGCTCTATTGGGTTGAGATCTGGTGACTGTGGGGGCCATTTTAGTACAGTGAACTCATTGTCATGTTCAAGAAACCAATTTGAAATGATTCGAGCTTTGTGACATGGTGCATTATCCTGCTGGAAGTAGCCATCAGAGGAGGTGGTCATAAAGGGATGGACATGGTCAGAAACAATGCTCAGGTAGGCCGTGGCATTTAAACGATGCCCAATTGGCACTAAGGGGCCTAAAGTGTGCCAAGAAAACATCCCCCACACCATTACACCACCACCACCAGCCTGCACAGTGGTAACAAGGCATGATGGATCCATGTTCTCATTCTGTTTACGCCAAATTCTGACTCTACCATCTGAATGTCTCAACAGAAATCGAGACTCATCAGACCAGGCAATATTTTTCCAGTCTTCAACTGTCCAATTTTGGTGAGCTCGTGCAAATTGTAGCCTCTTTTTCCTATTTGTAGTGGAGATGAGTGGTACCCGGTGGGGTCTTCTGCTGTTGTAGCCCATCCGCCTCAAGGTTGTGCGTGTTGTGGCTTCACAAATGCTTTGCTGCATACCTCGGTTGTAACGAGTGGTTATTTCAGTCAAAGTTGCTCTTCTATCAGCTTGAATCAGTCGGCCCATTCTCCTCTGACCTCTAGCATCAACAAGGCATTTTCGCCCACAGGATTTTACTGGACTGCACTGTTTTTAATGTGAATAGACAACGTTTTTATTCAGAGAAATGGATTTAAGAATGTGTGTCTTATATTTTAAAGACATTTAAGATTAATAAAAAATGTATTCTTGGGGATATTCTGGGGATATCTAATTTGATTTTATCAATAAATTCCACTAGAAACAAACCTTGTTGTATTATTTTAATTTAATACTGTGAAGCTGCTTTGATACAATCTGTATTGTGAAAAGCGCTATACAAATATACTTGACTTATTCACTTTGGTTTCGCCATGAATATTATTAACACACAAGAGCTTCCTCCAACAACAGACCTCCACCTGTACATCGGCACACAATACTCCATGATCGAAGACTCACTCAATTCAGATTATTGTTATTTAATCAGTTCAGAGTGTGAAGTTCAGCTCTCAATGTTCAATACTCTGGGATTAAAGCATCTGACAAACGCATACATGCAAATGTTCTTTGTATTTTGATCAAGAACTTGAATGTATTAGTGCGTAAACTGCTAATATAAATAAATGCAAAATATTTAAGAATGCATATTCATAATTCATGCATATTCATAATTCATGCATAAAATTCCAATAAACATATTTGACTGGACTGCACTGTTTTTAATGTCAATAGACAATGTATTTATTGTCTATTTATACATCAGCACCATCCTCTCTCAAGACTCTCAATGCAGATTATTATTAATATTTCATCCGAGGATTTCAGGTCTCAATATTCAAGATGAAGCAGAAGTGCTGTAAAGTCTACTTATAAATGCTAGAACCAAAGCCTAACAGACTCACCCTAACTTTAACATTTTTACAATAAAAAATATTTTGTTTTTATACCAAAATGAGGACGTTCCCTAAACGGTTTTTAGTTACTGTAATTTAATGGAACAATCGACCACGAAATCTACGTCTGTCATTATTTAGCACGTGTGTGTGGTGAAGTGTGCCTTGAAGAGGTGAAAGTGAAAGCCTCATGTTGCTGTCAGCGGATGAATTATATAATGAGCTTCTGGCGTTTGTGCGGGTGTTGTTTAGCGAGTTTTGTTTTCTTGACATTTTGCTCATCTTTTTTATAGAGTCAAGAAGCAGCAGCCCTTCAGACACACACACACACACACACACACACACACACA